>NW_006159521.1:2780161-2793867 GCF_000334495.1 Tupaia belangeri chinensis | reverse complement strand
TTTGTCTCTCTCTGTCTTTCTGGTGAGTGCATGTGCCCTATAGCAAAACCATCTCAAAAAAAAAAAAAAAAAAAAAAAAAAAACAGGCTAGGTGCATGTGCTTGCATGCCCAAAATCCTGAGAGGAGAAGGGACTGCCGTGTGGCCATCCCCCCTGGGATGTGTCTTCTTTCTCTCTCTCTCTCTCTCTCTCTCTCTCTTGTTAGTGCACGCAACCTCCAGCAAATCAAAGAAAAAAGGGGGGGGTCACAAATGTCTTTCAGCAGCTCCTGAAGCCCACCACGATAGTAGCAGCAATACAAAACCTCTCTTTTTGGGGGCCTGCCTCAGCGCTGCACACCCTGGGGGATCTTACCCTCACAAGAGCCTGCAGGGACTCGCCTTTCACAGGTAAAGGAGTAGAGGCCAGGGGAGGGCTCCCATAGGCTGTGCAGATGGCAGGCCACACAGCCAGCGACATCGACGTTGGGGTTGTGACTTTAAGCCAATGGTAATCGTTACAGAATCAGTCTCCTCATTTCCCTTCTCTTTTTCCTTCCTCTGATGCATGTGAGTTCAGCAAGACTCAGAGTGAGTGCAAGGTAAGCGTGTTACGTCTAGGACACTGAGATCCCGGGGAAGCCACACTTCTCAATGGGATCAGAACTTGCTTCAACACAGGACAGAGGCAGTCGCGTCCTAAGAAGCAGGAGCATCCAAGGAGCCCTGCCTGCACTAGCCAGCCACTCACACTGGAAAGGGCTTGGTAATTCCCAGTACAAATTAGGTGCTCTTACCTGCATTTCAAACTGCGATTGCATAAAATAAAGGCCAATAATATTAATGCCAGCAATTGAAACTTTTTTTTACTTAGAATCGCTTTTTTTTTTAAGCTTTTTACCATAAGGTATGGGCACTTACTAAAAGAGACAGTGAGAAGGAAAGTGAGAAATCAGCCCCCAGAGGGATGGCCATACCACAATCCCTCGTCCTCCATTCTCCTCCTGGGATTTTAGGCTTGTACGCACAGACAGGCACCTGGCAAAATTTTCAGGCTGCCACGTCCGAACCGCAACCACTGTCAACCCTGTGGGAACCCAGCTCCTTACCCACCACACCACCTGCTGGTCCCCAGAATGGCATTATTAAATAGCAAATTAAAAACACCAAGGCAGGGGCAGCTCGATGGGGCCTCAGTAATATGTTGCTTAAGCAATGTTGGGTCCATGGACAATCATGAGTTCTGTTCCCCAGTCAGCCTGTTCGTTCTTGGCTCACAGGCCCGTGATCCTGGCTGGCTGGAAAGGCTGGGGGAAGGAGTTTCTCATGGCGAGATCCTGTTAAGGGTGCTTGTCTTTCCCTCCTTCTCGCTCATGAAAGAAGCAAACTTAAAAACAAACCAAAATGAAGATAGTTGAGGTAGAGACATTGGCAGAGAGGAAAAAGCCGTAGGTTTTAGTTAAAAGTATTCGTTCCTGCTTTTTGATCAAGAAGTCCTTGATTTCAGATTTCACACAAGGCCCCCAATTTATGTAGTCAGCTCTAGAGGTAACATCAGGGTCGGAATCTCACTTGGCACTTAGGTAACCTCGGCAGTTCTTTTTGACAGCTAGAGTCCCAGCTCCCCGTGTGGAAAGTGGAGTTGAAAGGGTAGGGCCGCTGTGTGGCTGAGCCCTCGGTGTGGACAGGCGCGGCCTGAGTGCTTCCCATGCGCTCACCCTCCCCTCCGAGAGCAGAGGGCCTCTCTGCCCCACGGTGGACTCCGGCGCCATCGTGGTCCCCGCAGCCGCGCACTCTTGCTCATGGCGGCACACTCCACTCTGTTCCTGGGAAGGACCTCGGTCGTGCTGTCTGTGGCCTTTGTGTGGCCATCTCATGTCACCTCTCAGCCAAGGAGTAGCCACGTGACCCTGAAAGCCCAATCCGGTTCTGCCCCCAGGACTGAGATTCTCGAGGTGACCTGGTTCATCCCCACCCCTCTCCAGGCTCCCGAGATAGCCCAGTTCTACGCTGGCCTCCGGGATCTCCGGCGTCTATCCGGGCCGGTGTTTCCGGGTCCCGCTCCTTGCGTGGTTCCCCTCCTTCATGAGTGACCCATATCCAGCACACCCGTCCCCTTAGTTTAAGGGAACCAGGTCTGTTTCTGATGCCTGCAACCCCCACCCCACAACCGATCATCCTCGGTCTGCCCAGAGAAGCGCGCAGGTTCACAGCTAGGAGAAGAGCGGGCCAGTGACCTTGGGGGTCTTCCACCCGCGTCCCTGCCCTGCGTGCCCCTGGGTAAGCAGCCTGTGCAGAGCCGTTCAATAAATGCTGGCTCCCCTCGGGGGTTCCCTCCCACTGACGCCGCCATTCGGGCTGTTAGGGGGGCTCCACCACGACTCCCTCAGGTCATACGGGCGCACTCTGTGGGTCCCTAACAGCAGAGCACAGGAAGTGAGGCAGGAGTCTCCAGACCTGCTTTCTGGGGGAAGCCCGACCAGCCTCTGGCGTGGAAGGTCCTGATAAGGCTGTGTTAAAGTTAAATGCTACAGCCAGCCCCAAGACCTAGTGGTTAAGGACCCGGATTCCACACAGCCCTCTACACTAACTACACTGTTGGAATCCTGACTTGGAGGCTATAAAAACACACCAGGCACCTATATGTGCATAGTCAAGATGCCAGCAGGAAAGACAAATAGAGAAGGGATTGCGGTATGACCACGCCCCAGTAGAGGGTGCTTTCTCTCTGTGTGTGTCTGTCTGTCTGTCTCCCTCTGGCATGCACCCTCTGGCAATTAAAGAAGAAAAGGGAGGAAGTATTCAAGACTAGAGGTTCAGGCCTCTCTTTGGGTCTCCAGGAGACCTGAAGGAAGATAGAGCCCCAGCCCTGACGCCACTCCCAGGCTGACCTCCTGGCCCCTCAGGCTCCAGCCAGAGTCAGGCCTGTGTGTCCTAGGAGATAAAGGGCACAGCTAACAGGGCCATGCGCCTGACCCCAGGCCTTGCTGACTGGGTGCAAATATCCCGTCCCATCCTGGGCAGAGAGACTGGCTACTGGGCCGGCCGGCTGGGCTTCATTCCTGTGGTGAGGAAGTCTGACGGTCTGTCTACAACACTCAGCAAAACCTGCACATCTGCCTCTCCCCTCCCACCGGGGCTCCTTCGTCTTTCTTTAAGCTCCTTACTTTTACGGTTGCAAGTGCAATTGGCTACAGTCTGGCCAAGCCGCACAGCTTTGTACCTGGCAGCAGGTCCCATTTCCTCTGCCGAGGACAACCAATAGCCTAGGCTAGAACGAGCTTAATGGCGTTTGCATGATTCAGACGGTGAGCTGGTCCTTAAACGGGATGGCGCTGTTGCGGTTATTGTTAAGCAGGGTGTTTATTTCAAGGAACCCTCTTGTTAGTGTATTTGGTCCTTATAAAAATTCCAAGGTCAGGGCCAGCAAGTGGTGCAATGCGTAAGGTGCTGGACTCCCACATAGTCAGCTGTGGTTCGAGTCCCAGACTGGCAGCTTAAATTCACACCAAGCGCGTGTGCGTGCATGCCAAAATCCTAAGGGGAAAATGAAGGAGAAAGGGATTGCGGCATGGCCATCCCCACCTGGGGGTGATTTCTTGCTTTTTGTCTCTCTGGTGCGTGCACATGCCCTGTGGCAAAAATCTCTCTCAAAAAGAAAAAAACAATTCCCAAGGTCAGTGGGACCAGTGGTGGTCTCACTGCAGGTGAAGTCACTGTGGTGCAGACCTGGAACAGCACGAGCTGCAAAAACACTCTGCGGAATCACTGCAGACACCTAGCTCTCAGCCCTGCCGTGCCACCTGTGCCCCACGCTGCCTCAGGGTCCAGCACTGCCAGGCCCCGAGAGTGGCTGCATGAGATCCTGTGGGCAAAGGTCTCCTCATTCCCCCGGGCAGGCAGTGGCAGGTGCCGTGTGTTCCGGATCACACATCCTTTCTGACTGGGACCCTCTCGGGCTTTCTGTTTGGACAACTCGAAGGCAACCACTTCATTTGGAAGGCAAATCCTGAGCACAGATTAAGATCGAAGTCGTGAGTTAACTCTTCCCCAGATGCAGACCTCAGCTAAAGCAAGGCAGTGTCTGTGAGAGAGCCCAGTGCGATCCTGTGTCAGAACAGAGCCAGGTCCTTTGTGTCCTTGGAGCGTCCCGTGACAGGCAGCATGGAGGCTGGCATGGGAGCCTCAGAGAGCTGGGCCTTGCCAGCCTTGATCACGTCTGCTTTCCCACAGTTGTAACGGTTCAGGCACCCAGTAGGCACTCAGGAAGCACTTTTTTAAAAAAAAGAATTATTTAATTTTATTATATTTTTTTAAAACTTTGACCAGAGAGAAACAGAGAAAGCGAGAAAGCAAGCCACCAGGTCCAGGTCTCAAACCATGGTCAGCTACGTGGGAGGCTAGCACCTTAACTCCACCTACTGGCTCTGCTCAGGAACTACTTGAGGAGTGGATGAATGCTCGATTTCACTCTTCCTGATGGTCAAGTTCACTCTTTTCAGGCACAATTGATAAGCTATCCTGGCAGGTGGGAAGGGGACGTGCACTGAGGGAGGTCCTCCGTTGACCCACCACCTTGATCCCATTTCACCCTCACGGGGACTCTCCGAGGTAGGAGAGCTTCAGAGACAGAAACTCCGAGGCTCAGTCTTGCTGCAGATAATACACTTTGTAAAGTTAGTAACTGGTAGGCCTGGCCGACTCTAGGTGCTCTCCTGTCCACACTGAGCCCCACCGACAGCCTCCCGAGGCCCTTGACAGTTTCCACAGCACTAACCCTGCCTTGTCTGCAGGGCCGCCATCTGCACGTCCCGCTAGCTGTGCACTGCAAGTGGCCTGTGCGTCCCACCTCAGCACACTCTACTGCAGCAGACGAGCAAGACCCATAGTCACTGTTCTGAGAGGAGTGAGGAAAAGTGTGTGTGTGTGTGTGTGTGTGTGTGTGTGTGTGGTGTGCACATCAAGCCTGGATTCCAAAGGCAGGTGGGAATGAAGTGTTCATTAGTTCGTTAATTACTGCACGCACAGCTTCCTGGTGCAATCAATTTGAAAATAGAAACAATGCAATATTTGTCTTTCTAGTCTCCGTGGTCGATACAATTCCCAGCACTCAGTAGATCTTCATGCACACTGGCTGGATGGACTTGTGGGACTTTCATGTCTGTCATGCTGGCCAGTCTCTGCTCGAAAGGAAGAAAAACCCAACATTGACTGCCCAGCCAAGGAGCTGCACTCTTCCTAATGCTCTTGCACGTTTAGCTAGCCAGGTTCCCACAGGTGCTTTATCTTACTCGTCTTGCCCCCAAGGGGGAGGCAGACATCACTCTCAGGCTAGCAGACAAAAAATCTAAGGCAGAGAAGTGGCATGGTCTGGCCAGGTCCTCAGAGCTGCTACATGGCAGAGGCAGAAGCAGACGCTGGTGCCGTTGGTTCTTTCCAGCAGCCCATGCTGTCTCCTACCCTGTTCTCTCCATCTCCGCTAGATAGGGGGACCTCTGTACCCCTGCAGAAGACAAGCATTGAATAAACCAAACGGTGGCTTGAGTTTGCAACCCCGCAGCAGCATCAGCCTACACAACCCACACGCTTGTATAGACACTTATGGAAGTGACTTACAAACAGCACCAGGAAGAAGTCCCACATACAGAAGGATTAGAACTCAAGGGAAATTTGCTTTTCTCTATTTCTTTTGAAATTAAGAAGCGGGACCAGCAAATGGCATAATGGTTACATCACTGGACTCTCATGTAGTCAACTGCAGTTCAAATCTCTGATCCGGCAGCTTAAAACTCATGATGACTCAAGAGGAGAAGGGAGGAGAAGGGATTGTGGCGTGGCCATCCCCCCCAGGGGGGGATGATTTCTCACTTTCTTTCTCTCTCTGTGTCTCCAGTGAGCACACACACCCTATAGAAACAAACAAACAACAACAACAACTCTTTAAAAAGAAAAAGAAAAGAAATGAAGAGGAGGCTTGTGCAAGCACAGACCATTCTGCAGTGTGAAAAGGCCTACTTTTCCGAGGCGTTCCTGGCAGAAGGTGGCTGGCAGCTCTCAGGAATCTAGGTGGGAAGAAAACCTGCAGCTGTTAATCTGCTGTCGCCCTGTAGGAATGTGAGCTGGCAGCCCAAAAGGTCAGGAAGGACACCTCAGGTTGATTCCCCCGGGCAGCTAATGTTACCCGGGACAACTCTGCTTGCTGTGTTGTCACCATGGATGACCTCTGGTCCCTGTCCCAGGTATGTGTGAGCCACAGGGGAGCAGTTCTTCAGCACCAGCGTTAAATTGCTTTCTAAAGTCAGATCATACTGATTATGTGTGAGGCAGCTGGAAGACCTGGCAGCCCAGCCACCCTCCCAATGGGGCGGTGAAAGTGTCGTTATCAGGAGGATGAGAGAGACCACACTACCAACCAAGGTCTGAGTCCCAGCCCAGGGGATGTACCAGGTGTGTGCATGCATGCCCAAAAAACTCAACAGGATGGAGAAATGGAGGACAAGGGGTTGGTGTGACTCTGCCCCATTGAGAGGTGTTCTCTCTCCTCTCCTCTCCTCTCCTCTCCTCTCCTCTCCTCTCCTCTCCTCTCCTCTCTTTCTCTGCTCTCTGGCAATTAAAAAAAGAAAAGAGAACAGGCTTGCTATCAGTGCCATGAAGCCATTCACAGGAGTCGAAGTCCCGATCTATCGATCTATCGTAGATCCCTAAGGGAAGAGAGGTTCCGGGAGAGTGTCTGGACTGATGTAATGACGTCCCAGGCTACTCCCCCACCGCCAACCCTCCCTGCTGCTCTCTGTAGAAAGCACAGGTTTCAATCATCCCAAGGTTTTTGTAAAATGACCTCATTTTCCTGTGAGTCTGCCAAGTTTTCCATGTGTCAGAGAAGGGTAGGGCCAAGAATCATTCTAGAAATGATGATGACCTGTCAAAAAGTAGGAATTTTTGCCAAAGAAAAAGGAGAGGAGGAGCAGACAAGGTATATAGAGGAGATGCTGACAGAATCGTTCTTGATATGCATCTCCCCCTGCAGCCAGGAATAATGGCTCTCACTTGTTTCCAAAGCCTCCTATGCAAATGTCAGTGCCGGCACCTATGCAGGGCTACTGCACGGCCCAGCTTCAACCAGTCACATCCACTGTAATGCCAGGACCTCCATCTCAGGAGGGTGGGGGTGGTGAGACGTGAGACCCCCAAGGACAGCAGGGACGCATAGCCGGGGGCCTCAGGGTATAACCCTAGGCTCCTTACTCAGGCTGTTCTGTATCCACCCTTGACCTCTCTGCAGAGTTCAGCATTGTGGGGCGGTTGAAAGCACTTGGCCTTGGCAGTGGACAGAGCTGAGTTTGGTTCCCATCTGCTTCATCCCTAATGGACTGTGGGCAGACCCACCACCCACATCGGCAGGACCCAGGCAAGGACACCAATGAAAGCTCCACAGCATCATCTCAGAGTTACAAAAAATACGTAGGGCTGGCCCGTAGCACCGTGGTTAAGCGCTGTGCAGAGGAAGCAGGATCCCACATGGCTGACAAGGTTCGAATCTCAGCCATGGAAGTAATACGTTGGATGTGTGTGCCCAGGATCCTGATTGGGATAGAGAAATGGGGGAAAAGGGATTGTGGTATGGCCAGGCTCCATCGGGCGGAGAGCGGAGGGCTAGGGAGGGGTGCTTTGTCTCTTCTTCTCTTCCTCTCTCTCATGTTCAAGCACATGCCCTCTGCCAAAACAAAAAAAAGCAGAATAAAAATTACTAGACTAAACTGCTTTTTTAAAAATTTACTTATTTTACATACTTTCCCCGAACATCACAACAGCATACAAAATGTGACTTTTCTGCCAGAAAACAATGTAAAGTGGCTTAATCATACATGTATTATCAATAAATAATTTTCCATTTCTTGTTTCTTGTGTGTGTATATATATTCTGCCCCCATATTTCTCACCCTCTGCCATTTCCCATCCTCCTCCCACCCTGTCTCTGGTATCTGCAGTTGCTTTCCATTCCTTTATTCTTTCCCATATTGTATTGATTCACAAACTATCTTAATTAATCTAAATACTTTCAATAGTAAGTTCAGCTGATATGTACATATCCATAAACAAAAGTAAACTTTAGGCATGAAACTCTGTGGGCAGAATATCAAAATCAAAACATGTTAAGAGAACTTTGCTGAGTACTTAAAGCCAGGAAACAGGTTAGGATTCTGTTCGAATAGTAGTACACGAACCTGCCCACAACTCGAGAGAAGACAAAACTCCTCAACTCTGGAAAACAAAGCATAGAAGGTCAGTAATGCTTTAGTCAAAAGTCATACAATTCTATTTCACCAGTTCAAGCTCACGTACTTTATCTTCTGTCGTGGACTGATGTTTCCGTTTAAATTCTGGAAGATAACGTTCAGCTCTGGACTTGTCCCTACCATTAAGCTGGCCATTTTCTTAGTTGTTTTAGATCTCTTATTTCTGTGTGTCCGTATCTAGTTTTCCTGGGGTAGTACTCCCTTCAGAACTTCTTGGAGAGCTGGTCTGGTGTCGGTAAATTCTTTCAGGTTTTGTTTATCTGAGAATGTTCTTGTCTTCTCTTCCCATATGAAGGATAATCTTGCCGGATATAGTGTTCTTGGCTGAAATTGTTTTTCACTTAACACTTTGAATGTATTCTTCCTTGCTCACATTGTTTCCAATGAGAGGTCTGCTGTTAGCCTGATGGGATATCCCTTGTAGGTAACTTGCCGTTTCTCTCTTGCCAGTCTGAGTATCTTGTCTTTGTCTGTGGTTTTGGTCAGTCTGACTATAATGTGTCTTGGAGAAGATCTTCTTTGGTTGATCCTTTTTGGGTCCTTCGTATTTCTTGGGTCTAGATCTTTGAATGCCTCTCTAGGTTTGGGAAGTTTTCTTCCAGGATTTCATGGAATAGATCGTCAGTGCCCTTATTAGTCTCTTCACCTTCTGGGATACCGATGATCTAGATGGTTGGATGTTTAACGGTATCTAATATTTCTCGTATATTATTCTCATTTTGGAGGAGTGGCTATTTTCTTAGTCTTCATGGTGGATTTTACTAGTCCAGTGATTCTGTCTTCTACATCTGAGATTCGATTTTCTGTATGATCTAGGCTGCTTTTAATACTTTCAAGGGAGGTTTTGGCTTCCTGTATTATAGCCTTCATCTCTAACACGTCCATTTGATTCTTTTTTATGGTGTGTATTTCCTCTTTCAGCTCTCACAAGAACTTCCTCAGCTCTTGGAACTCATCGGCTTTTTTATTCTGGTGTTCATTGTTTTTCAGGTTTTACCCTCCAAGTGTGACCAAGTTATCTTCATAACACAAAAGGCAGGCTTTGAGTTACAATTCTTGTCCTTGGAACTCTGCACTGATACCATAGAATGTGAAGACCCAGTTTCCTGCCTCCTGTCCTATATACATGCCCAGTTCTCCCTTCTCTTCCTGCCCCCTTCACCCCACCTCTGTCCTGCATCATAGGGGCCTCACCCGCACGTATACAGACAACTAGCTCACAAACCCCTGCAAACACCACCCCCTCGGCCACCCCCAAGGCCAGAGGCTGTGTGTACTAACATCCCAGCCCACGCTTAGGATTATGGACCCAGAAGACAGGCCTGTGCAGGCCTTAAAAGAAGATAGGGGCAATATGGACAGAAATTCTGGAATCTCAAGTACCTGAAGCATTGTCTGGTCAGAGTGCCAGAGATATGCTCTTGCTGGCCATGTCTTCTTGTCCCTGGACTTTTTACCACTTGGAGAATGGTGTGGCCAGAGGAGGGCCAAAGCAGAGCCCTCTGAAGCATGGAGGCCCTATCAGCAGCCTCTCTTGCCCAGGGGTAAGAGATACCACATGCAATTTAAGGCAACCATTCATCCATTCATTTCCTTGCCCATCAAAATAGAGCCATCACAACCTATTTTTTTAAGGTTGTTTTGATGGTCAAACAAGATAACTTTATGCTAAAAACCAGGCACACAGTAGGTGCTCAGTAAATACTCCTTTTCTTCTTTGGCCCTGATCTTCCTGGTCCTTGCCTTTCCTAACCTCGTTCACCCCACCCACCCCACTTTGTCCCCCTTTCTTTCCTCTCAGAAGCTCAAGGGACTTGATGTGGCCTGCCTTACTGCAGTGTCCCTGAGGAGGAACTGCCATCTTCGGCTGCAGAGAAACCACGATGGAGCTCTTTTTCCATTTAGAAAGCATTCTTGGGTTCTCTGATTGTAAGGCAGAGAAGATAGCATGTTTACACAGTGACTTAGAAACCTCATACTACTCATTTGCTTGCTAATGAGAAGTTTGAGAGAGGCTTTTGAGTCCCAACCAAAAACTCATGGCTTTTCAAAACTTGGCAGAAATTTGATTTCCTGTGAGATGTCAAAATATGCCACTGAGCATAACTCGTCTGGGTTCACTTTTTTTTTTTTTAGGTTTTTGCCATAGGGTGTATGCACTCACCAGAGACAGAGACAGAGAGAGAGAGAGAGAAACCACCCTCCCGGGTTGGGAATGGCCCACAATCCCTTCTCCTCCAGTCTTCTCCTGGGATTTTGGGCACACATGCACATGCACCCAGTGTGATTTTCAAGCTGCCGGGTCTGGGACTTAGCCATGTGAGAATTCAGCACCTTCACCACCATGCCACCTGCTGGCCTCTTGGGTTCACATTTCATCTTATCTGGTTTAGAAATGAGCAAAAGATTCCTTGGTGCGACCCTCAGCAGAAATACACCAGCTCTCCATCTAGGATGAAGGTAGATTCCCTTGAGGGATTCAGATGCTGTCAAGTTCAGGTCGTTTTTTGTTTTGTTTATATCGTTGAATTGCTTTAAATATGTAATTCTTTAAAATTTAGTTAATTTTACTTATTCTTATCATAATCTTGTTTATAATACATTGAATCACATATATCTTTTTTTTTTTTTGGAGAGATTTTTGCTATAGGGCGCATGTGCTCGCCAGACCGACAGAGAGAGAGAGACAGAGAGACAGAAAGCGAGAAATCACCCCCCGGGGGCGATGGTCACGTCGCAATCCCTTCTCCTCCATTCTCCTCTTGGGATCTTGGGCATACACGCACACGTGCCTGGCATGAGTTTTAAGCGGGTCTGGAACGCGAACCACGGTTGACTACCTGGGAGTCCAGCGACATAGCCATTACGCTAACTGCTGGTCCCACACCTCTCTATTCTTTTGCTATCCTTCTTATACTCTTCCCGTCTCCCGCTCTGTTTCACACTGTCTTCAGCATCCCTTACAATTTTCACTGCTTTTGTGCCCTCCAATATTTTGATCTCTACCATAAGTTCAGATCATTTTTCAAAGCTCTCCTTTTCTTTAAAAAGTCCCTTGAGGGAAAGCCTCCCCATCTCCTCTTTGCCCTCTTCCTCTGCCTTTATGAACGTCACTGCTGCCCAGATGCAAGAGCAGGGCGATGTCTCTAAGGGTTGCGAGAGGATGAGAGCTTAGGCTTAGTTCCTTGAAACCCGAGTTGGAGGTCCCGTGGGTCTGGTCTCCCATCAGCCTGTTCCCCAACCCCAAATCCCACTCCCAGGACTTGTGTCTTTGAGGCTGGGGTTACTTAGAGAAAAAGATCTTTGAAATCTTGCTTCTCCTTCTGCACAAGTTATTAAGGAATAAAATTTGATCTCACCTCCTTGAACTTGTCTGTTACTCTTTTGCACGGGTTAAGATCAGGATGAGAGAACCAGGATTTCTCTATCTGGAAGGAGTGGCTGAAAAATGAATAAAACAGTGAAGTGCTTTCCTATCGTGAAATGCTTCCCATGAGTGGAGTCAATGCATGTTTTCCTCCAACCTTTTCCCAGTTCTGCATTCATCTTTTCTCATCTCAAGAAAACACGTGCCTTGGAGCTAGATGTCATAAAAGCAACTGATGGTCTTCCCTAGCTCGATTCTGTTCATTCAGCAAATACTGTACAGAGTACCTACTGGGTATATGGAGGGGTGTCCGCCTCCCGGCTGGGGGCCTCATCCACAGCTCTGGTCCCAGGTGCTCCTGACCTCTGTCTTCCCAGTACCACTAACAGACCCATCTGTCCCCACTGACAGTCCAATAGAAAAAGCAGGTAGTACCCCTTTTCACACCTCACCATCGACCTTCAGGTGACACTGTAGCTCTTCACGTGCAGAATGAGGGTGTCACCACAGGACGGCTCCACTCCACCATGCTCTCCTCGGTGCTGCTGTTGTCACACATTTTACTTGATATGGTGACTTAAGGCACTTTTACTTCCCGGTTGTCAGAGGGTGCATGCACTCACCAGAGAGAGCCAGAGAGATGGACAGACAGAAATCCCCCCACCTCGATAGGGCATGGTCACACTGCAATCCCTTCTCCATGCTGTCAGGATTTGGGGCAGGAGCACGCACGTGCACACACACATTTCTGGCATGTTTTTCTTTTTTTCTTGAGCGAGTTTTGCTACAGGGCACATGCACATGCTGAAGAGGCAGAGAGAGACAAAGAGAAAAATCACCTCCCAACGGGAGTAGCCATGTCACAATCCCTTCTCCATTCTCCTCTTGGGATTTTGGTCACACACACATATGTGCCTGGCATGAGTTTCAAGCTACCAAGACTGGGTCTCGAATCATGGTCAACCACGTGGGAATCCAGTACCTTAACCACTTTGCCACCTACTGGCCCTCTGGCATGTTTTTCAAGCAGCTGGGGCCAGGATTAGAACTGTGGTCTACCATGTGGGATCTGCTGCCTAAACCACTAGATAACAAGGCTGGCCCCACTATATTTCTGCATACTTTATAAGCTCCACACTGCATTATCATCTTTGCTGAAATCAGCCACATCTCTTGTAAAAAGATTTAAATAATTAAACTATGTTATTATTTAGCCCTAGCCATTAACATTTATGGTATCATTCATTCCTTTCTTTAAGTCTATATTTCCATTTTGGGTCATTTTCCTTCTGTCCGAAGATCTTCCTTTAACATTTCTTAGACTACAGTTCTGCAGGTGATGGCTTCTGGTAGTTTCTGTATGTCTGAGTTTTTGTTTCACCTTCGATTTTGAAAAAATATATACATTTTTTTTGGGGGGGGAGAGGTTTTCGCTATAGGGCGCGTGCGCTCGCCAGACAGACAGAGAGAGACATAGAGACAGAAAGCGAGAAATCACCCCCCAGGGGGGATGGTCACGCCGCAATCCCTTCTCCTCCATTCTCCTCTCGGGATCTTGGGCACGCACGCACACGCACCCGGCGTGAGTTTTAAGCCACCTGGTCTGGGACGCAAACCGCGGTCGACTACGTGGGAGTCCAGCGACATAGCCATTATGCTAACTGCTGGCTCCTGAAAAAATATTTTTGCTATAGCATTCCAGATTGACAAGATCCCCCACCCCTGTGCCTACTTTCCAGTTCTTTAGATACGTTGCCCTACTCTGATATTGTTTCAAATACATGCAGATATACACACAGAGAAATACACGCATGTATACACACATACCTGTACATACATATATACACATATGCATACACACACACACACACACATATAACTGCTGTCATTCTTCTCTGTTCCTCTGCACAGAATTTGTCTCCTTTCTTTGGTTCTTTAAAGAGTTTCTCTTTGGGGGGACGAGCAGTTAGCGTAATGGCTATGTTGCTGGACTCCCACGTAGTCGACCGCGGTTCAAGTCCCGGACCTGGTGGCTTAAATTCACACTGGGCGCGTGTGCGTGCG
>NW_006159521.1:2770658-2779976 GCF_000334495.1 Tupaia belangeri chinensis | reverse complement strand
AAACAAAACAAAACAAAACACGTTTCTCTTTGGGGCCAGCAGGTGACATGTTGGTTAAGGCACTAGACTTGCACATAGCCAACCAGGGTTCAAGTCCTGGACTTTGTGGCTTGAAAATTACACTGGGTGCACCTGTGTGCACCCAAATTCCTGAGCGGAGATTGGAGGAGAAGGGATTGCAGTGTGGCCATACCCCCTGGGGGTTGATTTCTCACTGTCTCTGTCTGTCTCTTCAGTGAGCATGTGCACCCCGTGGCAAAACCTTAAAAAAAAAAAAAAGAGTTTCTCTTTACTGTTGGTTTTGAGCAAATAGATTTTGGTGTTGTTTTCTTGGTGTTTCTCGTGAACAGGGTTTATTAGGCTTCTTAGTTACTTAGGCTTGTAGTTTTCAACTTTGCTATTATTTCTTCAAATGACTTTTTTCTGTTTCCAACTTCACCTCTGGAATTTTCTCTCTCTGGTCCTCCACTTTGTGAAATCCAGTCACCTTTGGCTTCTTGAACTCCTAACTCCATCTCCTCATGGCAGGCAGCCTCCAAAGCTCCTCCTGG
The DNA here is from genome assembly GCF_000334495.1 of Tupaia belangeri chinensis. NCBI lineage: Eukaryota > Metazoa > Chordata > Mammalia > Scandentia > Tupaiidae > Tupaia > Tupaia belangeri. The sequence goes on along the minus strand of NW_006159521.1, from coordinate 2,779,425 downwards.
GTTCCTTTCCCCAGGGCCAGACCCTGGAAACTCTCCTCATATGGCATATGCCTGCGCACATGCCCTGTAGCAATTTTTTAAAAAATGGAATTAGAGGGGGCTGGCAGGTGGTGTGGTGGTTAAGGCGCTGGACTCCCACACAGCCAACCATGATTCAAGCCCTGGCCCCGGAGTCTTGCTTTCTCACTTTCTCTCTCTCTCTGGTCAAATGAAAAAATAATGATGATAAATAAAATTATATAAGTAATTTTAAAAATGGAATTAGATATGTGGCCTTTTGTGTCTGACTTCTTCCACTTGGCATTCCACTTGGCATTCCATTGTCAAAAAGAGACGTTTTGTTTATCTTTTATGATTAATGATGCTACAAACACTGTGCAAGTCTTTGTGTGGACATACATTTTTATTCTCCTGGGTGTGTACCTGAGAGTGGAATTGCTGGGTCAAATGTCAAATTTACATTTAACTTTTTACTATTTTTATTTTGATTGTATTAGGATTTTTGCCATAGGGCACATGCACTTGCCAAAAAGAGACAGAAAAAAATGGAAAGTTAGAAATTATCCCCCAGGGGGGGATGGCCATGCTGCAATCCCTTCTCCTCCATTTTCCTCTCAGGATTTTGGGCACACATGCACACATGCCCATTATGAGTTTCAAGTCACAGGATCTGGGACTTGAATCACAGTAGGCCTGTCCAGTGCCTTAACCACCACACCCACCACCTGCTGGTCCCTACAGTTAACTTTTAAAGAAACTGCCAAACCATTTTCCAAAGCAGCTTCCCAATAGCAATATTTGAGGAGTGTGATTTCTCCACATCCTTACCAACACGTATTTCTGTCTTCAACTATAACCATTGAAGTGGGGGGAGAATGGTATCTTGCATTGGTTTGAATTTGCATTTCCCTAATGTGAGTACCTTTTCATGTGCTCATTAGCCACTTGGGTATTTTCTTTTGCAAAATGTCTTCAAATCTTTTGCCCATTTTTTAAATCGAGTAGCTAATTTCTTATTATAAAGCCATAATAGTTCTTTAGATATTCTGTTTTATATATTTGTCAGGTATGTGATTTGCAAATATCTTTTTCCAGGCTGTGTCCTGTCTGTCGCTGTGAGTGTATGCACCTTGGAAATTTACCTATGGAATTTTCCGAGGCCTGGATGGAAATTACATTGCTCCAGAGATGGATTGTGTTTGCTTCTGCTAGTCACTCGGGGCACTGTGCATGACCCAGGTGCTTCCCTCCCCACGTCTGCATTCCAGACAGCAGGAGAAAGCTCAAGGGGGAGGCAGGACACACTACTCTCAGTGCAAGCGAGGAAGTTGCATGCACTCCACTCCCAATCCCACAATTTAATCGTATGGTCATATCTAGCTTTAAGGTGGCCTGGGAAATGTGGCTTTTAGTTGGAGGTGGAGCCTAGTGAAAAATCCTGTGCAAAAAATAGTGACACAAGGAACTACCCCATAGCACAGTGGTTAGCTGGATCCACATCAACCAAGCAGTTCTAACCGCAGTTCTGGTGGCTTGAAAAACACACGGGGGACCCAAATCTCAGTGGGATGGAGAAATGGAGAAGGAATTGTAGCATGACCACATCTCATGGGGGGTGTGTGTGTGTGTGCTTTCTCTGTCTCTCTCTCTCTCTCTATCTCTTTTCTCTGTTTCTCTCTGGCAAATGCACACACCTTCTGGCAATTAAAAAAAATGTTATTGCACATCTAGTAAATGACAAGGATCCACGTTTGAACTCAAGCCTCTATGACTCCAAAGCTTTGCTTTACGTTACCCTGCCTTCCCTAGAAGAACCCAGCAGGGCATTATTATTATCATCATTATTATTAATGAGTGGTTACAAATTCCTAAGAAGTCTCAGGTCCCCAGGAGACAAATGGCAGAGCCAGGGCTTACACCTGGATCTTCCCCAAGGATCATCTTCCTGCTGCACCAGTCCACCTCTCGGATTATCCCTGGGAAGAACATTTTCCTGGTCATCTGAGTGGCATTGTACTCCAGTGTTCTTCCAGGGAGCCAGTAGTCACCCTCCCAAACTTCATCTGCTCTCTTTCCAGAGAACTAACGTTGCCCCGTGGTCTGACACACAACTTCGCTAGCCTGCTTTGTGGCTCTCGTCCCAATTCTGTGGCCTCCTGAGCACCCTGTGGACCATCAGGCGGGAAGCCTGGGTGGGAGAGAGAACCACTCTGCCAGGGCCAGACTGCGGAGGAGAGTGCCCTGCTGGGATGCTCATTGCGGAGGCCAGGCAGGAAATGCCACTGGCCTCGAGGCTGCGCAGAAGCATCTATTTTGGCTGGGAGGGTGCCTGAGCATGAAAATGGTTGAGTTTCTTTTTCTTTCCCTGGAAGCCTGTTGCAGGGGTTGAGAATCACTAGATGAGAGAGATGCCTGATAACCGCGGAAGCAGACTTCTGTTCTTGGAATTCTCCGTGGCGGTACTGTGCGTATGCGCGTTGGCTTCTCCCCATCTCATTTTGTCTCACGCGTACTGTCATGTCTGTTTCATGGGTGGTTAGAGTCTCCCTAACCAGCGAAGACAGGTCACATTCAGTGCTGAGCGAAAAGTCTAGTGAAGAGGCCAGCAAGTGGTGTGGTGGTTAAGGGGCTGGATCCCTAGTGGCCAACTGCACAGTTTGAATCCCAGACCTGGTGGCTTGAAAATCATGTTAAGCACATGTGTATATGTGCCCAAAATCCTGAGAGGAGAATGGAGGAGAAGGGATTGCAGCATGGCCAAGACTCCAGGATTGGGGGATGGTTTCTCACATCCCCTCCCTCACTCTCTCTCCCATCAGCGAGCACACGTGCCCTTTGGGGAAAAAAAAAAAAACTAAATAACTAAATCAATAAAAGGTTAGTAAGATTGACTTCATGTGGGAGAAACATCAAAGTGAAAAATGAAACAATTGAAGCTGCTTAAAACCATAAATAGCTTTGCATGTGTACATGTGTACAGAAGAGGTACTCATGTCTTCTTCCCATGTTCATTGAATTGTTTGATTATTTGTAAAATCTGAGGCCGTGCCGAAGTTTACTTATCTCAGAGGAAAGGTCTAAAATTTGAGTAATTCATCAATCACCAGCATCTGAAATCTATCCTCTGAGACAGCATCTGAGGGGCCAAGTGTCAGCTCAGTGGTAGTGCAGCAGGACCTCATGACAGAGGTCCTGGGTTCACATCCTGGGACCTCCTTGAACAGGCCGGGCCCTGGTGCATGTCCGTGACGGAGGCTGGCTAAGAGTGGGGGCAGGGCACAGCCTGAGAACACTGTGAAGGATCTCTCTCTCTCTTTCTGTCTCTCTTGGGAGAAATAAATAAACTTTTAAAATAGACAGCATTAGAGTTAGTGCTATTGAGCTATGAGAGAAATACAAAAGAAAGAGAAGACAGGGACCAGAAGATGGCGTAATGGCTATGTCACTAGAATCCCATGTAGTCAACTGGGTTTGAATCCCGGACCCGGTGGCTTAAACTCATGCTGGGCATGTGTGCATGCATTCCCAAGATCCTGAGAGGAGAATGGAGGAGAAGGGATTGCAGCATGGTCACCCCGCTGGGGGGTGATTTCTTGCTTTCTGTCTCTCTGTCTCTCTCTGTCTCTTGGACAACTGCACATACCCTATAGCAAAAATCTCTATAAACAAAAAGAAAGAAAGAAAAGGGAGAGGACACTGTTGAGTTCAGCAAATATGCAGGGGGCACTCACCGTGTGGCAGGCACTATTCCGGGCTCCATGAAGAAAACAGCCACTTCCCTCTAAGGAACTGTGGTCTCATGCCAGAGAAAGTCATGCCCACATGTAATTGCAGCAGAAGACACTGATGCCCTGGCAGGAGTGTGAAAGGCCTGTGGAGGCAGATCTGAGGTGAGAACACCGCTGAGTTCCCAGAGACGTCTGAGCACAGGTCAGAAGCGAAAATGCAGAAAGGGCAGCCCGGCCTCGGGCCCGGCATGTGTCAGGGAGGAGCTGTGGAGGTCACTGGCCCGTGTGAAGGGTGTAAATGCCTCGATGTGATCGAGGGCACACAGAGGGGGGTGGGGGGCAAGGTGACATGTGCGGAAACATGGCTGGCCTTCCCTGCTGGCTTCTCTCAGCCTGCCCTGCAGGCTGACTTTGCTGGGCTGTATCCCTCAGGTGCAGCCCACAGGAGGTACCAGCTGATGAGACCACAGACAGAGACTGAGGCTGGGACCGTCACTCCTGCCAGCTCCCTCCCTTCTCTCGGAAGCCGTGGCTCCCACCAGGTTTGGCTAACAGTGATCTCCCCTCTTGCCTCTTTAGGCCTCGGGCTGGGAACAGCTTCTCCACTGGCTCCTTCAACCTTGCTGAGCCCTCTGTAAATAGCCCCCCATTAGCCTCATGGTTGGCCTTTGGGTGGGCCATCTGTCTCTCATGGGGCCCAGGGCTGCCTCATGCCAGCTTCTCAGAGCTCCTTCCAGTTTTGCTTTATTTACAATGATGGCGGCAAACTGCTTTGAACTCCTAAAAATTATAAACTAAAATAGGCCAGACAAAACACACCTAGCCTATAATTTCATTTATATGAAACTTTCCAGAAATGATACATCGATAGAGATGGAGAGATTAGGGGTTGCTGGGACTGGGCCTAAGTGCAAGGTGATTACTCGCGGCCACGAGGGGCCTTCTCAGGGTGATGGATGGTGGCAGGGTAAATACGTTAACCATGGTTACATTTACATATCTTTACATGTATTACACATTATTGAACTGTACAGTTAAAAAGGGTACATTTTATGATGTGTAAAGTATATCTCAATAAAGCTGTTGAGATTATCAGAAAAGTCATGATATATTTTTTCTATGCAAAACTGCATCATGGTTTTTCCAACAACCCAATATTTTGTGTTGAGATTATAAACAAAAGAAGAGAATGAAGAAAGAAGGGATTGCAGTGTGGTCATCCCCCTGGGACGGAGGGTTGATTTCTCACTTTCTCTCTGTCTCTTTCTGTCTCTCCAGCAAGCACACATTCCCTATAGCAAAAATCTCTCTTAACCGCCCCCCCCAAACATGCCAGATATATGCACGTGTGGGACCAGAACCCCAATGGAAAGGAGGAATGGAGAAGAAGGGGTTGCGGTGTGACCAGGCCCTGCTGGAAGCGCTTGCTTTCTCTCTTTCTCCCGCGCTCTTGTGAGTAGACACACCATGGGGTAATAAAAGAAAGCAGAGAAAATTAAATTAAATTAAAATGATCATTTTCTCGTGCCCCCTTTATTTGTTTGCATTGGACAGTTATGGAAGCAAGAACATTACTAACATCGCATGCTCGCCGTGGTCCATGTGCTGTGTTAGACACATGATCCCATTCGGTCCTCACCACAGCCCATGAGGAAGGTGCTATTATTATCCACCTTTTACTGCTGAGAAACCCGAAGCTCAGAGGGATCAACTGATGAGCCGTGAACGCTTGATTTTCTGCCTTACTGTAGTCTTGCCTCTCCTAACGTCTGCTAAATAGTTGATCAGGTCAATAACCTATACAGTACTTAACTCTTATAACCTAAAAATGTGATTGGCTAGCTGCGGTGGCCCAGCAGTAACACAATGCTCCTATGATGCTGACGTCATATACAAAGGTCCCGGGTTGGCATCCCGAGGTCTCCCTGTGCACTCTGGGCCCACACACATCTGCCCATGACCCTGGTTGGCTGGGGCTGGGGGTAGGATCATGGCATAAAGACCCTGCTGAGGGTACCTCTCTCTCTCTCTCCCTCTCTCTCTGTATCTCTGTATCCCTCTTTCATGGAAGAAACTTTTTTTTTTTTTTTGCTATGGAGCTAGTGGGCTCGCCAGAGAGAGACAGAGAAAGAAGAATAGTGAGAAATCACACCCCCTCCCCAGGGATACACAATGCAATCCCTTCTCCTCCATTCTTCTGTCAGGATCTTAGGGGCATGCGTGCATGCACACACGCACACGCACACGCACACACGCACACACGCACACGCACAACCCTACGAGTGATTTTTCAGGCCTCTAGATCTGAGACTCAAAGCCTGAAGTCAGTCCTGTGGGATCCAGCACCTTAACCACCCTACCACCTGCTGGCCCCCATCATTCTTATTTTAATTTTCATTCATTAACTACTAGAAAGTTTTTTTTTTTTCTATTCCAGTTAAATTTCCTCATTCCTCATTTGACTATCTGTCTGCCCCTTTGTTTGTGGGTATTTTAATGATTTTTCTTCTCAGTGTTTGTGAAGTCGTTCATAAACATATTAACCCCTCATGCTTTGTTTTAGCGAAAAATGTCTTCCCATTTGCCTGATTATTTACTTATTTCACAAACTGACTTTACGTGTTCTTACTTAGTGAAATCCACTGCTCTTTTCCTTTGTAATTTTTCCGTTGCTTCTAGACCTTCAAAGCCATCCCTCTTTAAGGTTTGTGTAATATTGTTGTATTTTCTCCTGTTTTTTTCTATAGTAGAATTTGTTTTACGTGTAAGAACAAGCCATCGTGTATTTTAGTGTATTGTTTGCGGTGTGGGTCTCAATTACTCTCTCCTTAAACTGTTACCCAACCTTTCCACTGCCAACCATTGCTCCTTCCACACTGTTTGGAGTTACTGCCTTACCATGCATTCTTTTTTTTTTTTTAGAGAGAGAGAGAGATTTGCTATAGAGTGCATGCACTTTCTGAAGAGACATAAAACGAGAAATCCCCCCCAGGGGGATGGCCACACCGCAATCCCTTCTCCTCCATTCTCCTTTCAGAATTTTGGGCACACACGCACACATGCCCAGCATGAGTTTTAAGCAGCCAGGTCCGGGATTAGAACCTAGGTCAACTATGTGTGAGTCCAGCGATGTAACCAGTTAACCAGTATGCCATCTGCTGGTCCCCCTTTATCATCTCTTCCTATAATAGTGTGGCCCCCAGAGCCACACTATTTTAGTAAGCATTGTTTGATATGCATTTGTATCTGGGAGGCCTACAAAGTCTCACCTGGTCATCCAGGAAGGTGGGACCTCCTTACAGGGCACCAGGCAAACAGCTGGAAACAGGAGCCAGGTGCTCAGCGCAGAACACGGGGGAGGAGTGGAGGGTATTGTCTTAGGTTGTCAGGAAAACCATGGCGGATTTTTCTGTTTTGCTATGCAAAAATGTGTCATGACTTTCCTGATGATGACTTAACAACTCCTAACGATACTGGGGGTACTGAGATCCCACAAGAGAAGAGTTAGAGTGAACAAGAAGCCTGGCCCCGAAATGGTCAGAACTAAAGGGCCAGGAAAGCCTTTCCTTTCAGTGTGTGAAGAAGAAGCTCTGAGCAATGAGATTGAGCCTTTCGCCCACACTCACAGAGGTGGTTGGTGGCAGAGCTGAGATCAGACCTGGGTCTGCTGACTGCTGGTCAGGGAGCCCTCCACATTCCCCAAGGAAGAGACATTCACAGGAGGGGAGACCACGTGGGGTGCCTCATGTGGGAAGGCTTAGCAACTGTGAAAGGGGCCCAGAGCTGAGGGCCCCCTACGAAGTCCTTCCACACCTCGCATCTACTTTTGATCTTCACTCCACCCCCCGACAGGTCCCGTGCAAAGCCTACTACAAATGGCCCTCTACTGACCAGTCAGGTCAACAGCCTCCTTTCTGTCTCGAATGTCCCTGCTGATGCTGCAGTGACTCACCACCACACTTCTGTTCTCAACAGAGGAGTGGAACCCTTACGAAGGACCAATTACTCATGCCCCAGACCTATTTATGCCATGTCACTTACTTGACACTGTAATTACGTAATTTAACAAAGCGCATACGCCAAAGGAGTGCAGCGTGGAACAAAAGGAAATTGTCGCTGTTTGATGACAATCACGCCACTTTGGGAAGAATCAACAAAGATGAATCACTAGAAAAGCTCGCTGAATGAGGTGGGGCGAGGTAACTGTGAAAAACAGGAGGAGCTTTGGATAAATCTAGAAAGATTCTGCCCTCAGCTTTGCTTCACGTGTAACGGGTTTTCTATTCTCTTCATCAAAACAGAAACTGGAAATAAGTGGGTAGTTCATGCAAGACAGACGAGCATTTTCATCACAGGGCTGTTTTTAAAGAAAAGACTTTGGATCCAGAATGATCACATGTATCCCATGTTATGATTGATCACCTTGACCATACTTTTCCCTAGTCAGCCCACTGCCAACCCAATCACACAGGGCCTTCTGTTGATATAATATGAAGTCATCTCCATCTTCAGACGAATCGTCCAGGCTCTGAGCAGCATGATCAGAATCCAAGAGAGAGGCACATCAGACATGTACTGGTGTAGACATGGGCTTAGAAAGTTTCACCTGATCATCCAGGGGGAGGTGGGCCCTCCTCCTTACAGGGCACCAGGCAAACAGCTGGAAACAGGATCCAGGTGCTCAGCCCAGAACACGGGGGAGGAGCGGAGGGTATTCTCTTAGGTTGTGGGGAAAGCCATGGCAGATTTTTCTGTTTTGCTATGCAAAAATGTGTCATGACTCTCCCAATGACTTAATACAACTCCTAATGATACTGGGTGTACTGAGATCCCCCAAGAGAAGAGTTAGAGTGAACAGGAAGTTAGAGTGTAGATGTGGGCCAGTGTAGACATGGGCTGGTGTAGACATGAGCCAGTGTAGACACGGGCCAGGTAGACATGGGCTGGTATAGACATAGCCGGTGTAAACCTAGGCTAGTGCAGACATGGGCCAGCCAGTGTAGACATGAGCTGGTGGAGAAGTTGGCCAGCGTAAAATG
>NW_006159521.1:2751648-2770114 GCF_000334495.1 Tupaia belangeri chinensis | reverse complement strand
CCTTGGGCGGAGATTGTTTGCGAGGAGTCACCCCACCTTGAAGGTGTACTCTGTGTTCCTTGAAGGGTGTTCTGGGACCCTTAAACTGTTTATCCTGGGAGTGAAGCCTGGGATTTCTTCTGCTGCTAAGCAAAAAACTGAGGCATGCCCGGGATCAGGGCAAGAACAAGGCCCACTCACTTCCTCAGAGCACACATGTGCAGCACGTGTGCATGTGTCTCTCTCCCTTTCCCTCTGACTCACTGTCTCTCAGTGTGTGTGTGTATGTGTGTGAGTCAGCTGGAGGAGTCCTCAAGTTTCACCAATGGGCAGTGTTTGCTCTTCCTGGTACACCCGTCCCTGCCCACAAGGTGCAGAAGAGCTGCTGTGAACAATGTTATTTCTGTCGACCGAGTTCCCATGCCAGAAGCAAGAGGTGGCCCTGCCTGTATCTGAGCTGAGGACTGAAATCAGTTGGAACTTCAAGGCCCATTTGAGCGGAGGGCCCAGGCCCTAACTGGAGGGGGACAGCCAACTCATTCAGACCGGGTGCGTGGACAGGCCCGGGGCACTCCACCCCTGCCGTCTAGCCTGCCCTGGTGATGACTGCTTCCAGCGGCCACTTGTCCCATCCACCATGGCCTCTCTGCACTTCCCATTGGAACTGCTGCTCCCCGACGCTCACCGACTTGTAGTAGGACTTGGCTGCCTGGCCCACTGGGCTCTGTGCTCCCAGGTGAGGGGCCACACCTGCTCACAGCCCTTTGGCACATATCACAGCGCCTGGAACATAGTAGGTGTTCATAAGCATGAACTTCCCTCCCTCCATTGCTGCTCTGCCAGCCAGCTGCATCGCAGCTTTGCCTTTAGGCATCTCTCCTGCCTCGAAGGCCCTCTCAGCTCCGCTGTGTCCAGCTCGGAGTCTGAGCTCCAGCCACCACCCTGTCCACCAGGCCCGACTACCTCTGAGCTCCTAGGACTGAGCCCCCTCCTGGCTGCCTCCAGTAGTTGCTGCTGTCACTGGGCCTCATCTGAAATCCCAGGTGGAGGGTGCTCCAAGGTAGGCACTAGCATTCTTTTTCCTGGGAAATTCCTAAAGACACCTTGTCCCCCAATAGGTCTAGAACTAGTGGAAGGGAATGAGGAGGCCTGGAAACGTTTCGAATGGAGCAGCTGTTTAACAGGATTGGTCTGGCCATGTGGAGGGCGGGCTCTTCCCCATTTCTCTTACAGTTCCTCTTTGCGATGCATATTTGATGGTGTCCAAAGACGAGTAGTGCTAGCTACCTGAGTAACTTCGTCTTTATAGTTTGCTGTGGTTGTTTCTCAGTCTGAGCATTTTCATAGTAGAAATCATTTTGGTTGAGCGAGAGTTGAAACTAGAGATGGAGGGACTCACCCTGGTCCCATCTGAAATATAGATAAGGAGGCTGAGCCTGGCGAGCACCGTAGTCAGCCATTCGCTTGGACACCGTGCAAGGCTGCAAGAAGCGATCCCCCTTGTAAATGAATCCCCTGCTGGCAGCTGCGCCTTGGAATATTTATAAGGAGAGACCAGGCAAGGAAGAGCTGGAAGGATAGGCTGGAGGATTGCTGAAGGACTTTCTGTACAGGATCTATGGAAGCTGGCTTCTTATTACCTAAAGGAAGGCACAGAGAAAGAAAAGAAAAGTTGTCGCCTCTATTAGGAAGGGAGATTGCGTGTAAGATTTTCTTTTCACCAGTGGCCAGTCCATGTGTGAATCAGTGGGTCTTTCTCATCACAGGAGAGGGGAACAAGAGGAATCTGTCTCTCTTCCTTCCTCATCTCCAAGCTTTGGCAAGGCAGTTGGGCATCCTGGCCTGGGGTGTCTGAGGGGTCCTGAGGTTGGATCCAGAGTAATGCCACAGCTCTGTCTGCATCACCGGCCACAGGGATGCCCCAGCAGCCCCCCTTCCTTGGTTGTAATGGATGAAGCACTTTGGATGAAAGGGGATCTGCCGGAGAAGAGATAGAGTGGGGCTGGTGGGTATCAGTGTCCGTTTATCTCCAGGAGGGCCAGACGCCGCCAGCGCATGCCCAGGTTCAGTGAGCGCCCTGTAACCTTAGGCAAGCTGCGTTCTCGTTCTCTCCCGCGCGTCTCCACCACCACCCCTCCCACCTCACAGTTGGTCTCATCGGTTCAGTTCCTCCAGGGACAAGGGTAGGTTGCACCCCTGCCCCCCAAGGAATGCCTCAGAAAACCCCCGAAAGGGGCGCCATGGTGTGAGAGCAGGCATGGGGATGCTGGGTGGCGGCCCGGGAAACTCCATTTAGACCTGGCTGCATCCTCACCAGCGACGGTTATCTACAACCGTTCGCGCGCTGCGTCCTTGTCGTGTGCACGGCTGCTGAAGGTAGCGTTGGTAAAAATGCAAAACGAAGCAGGCGCCTGAGTGGGAGTGCCTGCAGCACACCACCCACTGGCACATGCAGGAGATGCTGGGGCCAGGGGACGGGCTGTAACAGGAGGTGGCGTCTGAGCTGAGGCTGGAGGACAGGCGGAAGTGAGCCAGGCCCAAGGCAGGGACGCAAGGCGTGGTCTTCTGGGCAGGGCGGACAGTAGAGGCAAAGCCCGGAAGTACGTGGGTGTTACTGATGGAGATCGCAGGAAGTGTACAGATCTGCAGGCAGGAACAAAATGTAAAGGACCTCAGACCTTAGTTTAAGGAGTTTGAATCCTGCGGACAGCCCTTCTAAAATAAAGCTTCTCCTACTAGAGGCTCTGTAATGGTTCCCACTCCCCCCCCCCCCCCCACACAAGAAGTAGAAGCCAAAGTCTTTACATGGCCGCCATGCTCAAGGCCTGGCTTCTGACCTCAACTTTTCAATGTCCCCCACTGCACACTCACAACGTCCTACTTATTCCTCAAATAAGGTGGGTAGTTCCTGCCCCAGGACCTTTGCACTGTCTGTTCTCCTGCCCCAAATGCTCTTTTCCCAGAGATCTGCATGGCACCCTCACCCTCTTTTTTTTTTTTTCTTAAGAGAGATTTTTGCTATAGGTGCATTTTTCCTACATCTGTTGCCAGAGAGACAGAAAGAGATAGACAGAAAGTGAGAAATCACCCCCTCCCCAGGGGGCATGGCCACACCGCAATCCCTTCTCCTTCATTCTCCCCTTGGGATCTTGGGCACACACGCACACGTGCCTGGTGTGAATTGAAGCCACCGGGTCCAGGACTCAAACCGCAGTCGACTACATGGGAGTCCAGTGACATAGGCATCATGTCATCTGCTGGTCCCTAGCACTGATCACTCTCTAACATGCCGTATAATTTTCTTATTTATTGTATCTTGTCTGACAAAAATATGAACTCCAGAGCAAGTGTTTTTATTTGCCTCTTTGACTACGTCCCCAGCACCTAGAATAGTGAAGGGCACAGAGTAGATTCTAAATACACGCTTCTTTAAATTTTATTTTATTTATTTATTTATTTATTTATTGCTGTAGAGTATGTGTACTTACCGGAGAGAGACAAAGAGACACAGAGAGAGAAAGGGAAAGTGAAAAATCACCCCTCAGGATGATGTCCATGCCATAATCCCTTCTTCTCCATTCTGCTCCTAGGATTTTGAGCACACATGGCTTGACATAATTTTCAAGCTACCAGGTCCAGGACTCAGACTGTAAAGTCGGCCATGAGGGATCCAGCCTCCTTAACTTCCATGCCACCTGCTGGCCCAATAAATGCTTCTTGGTCAAGGGGCCATTGACAAGCATTGTTGGTGTGGGAGCGACATGCTCAGATTTCCAAATTAAAGTCCCTCTAGCTGACCGTAGTCTCACAACGGTGCTTCCACCCCACTGTTTCATCGTGACCCACGGTCATGAGTGCATTGGAATTATGGCCTCGCGCCACACTATGAGGACACAATTACGCACAGCTTCTGTCTCAGTTAGGAACAGAAGCTTCACGAGGCAGCAGTTTCCCTTCCACCCGTGGCCACGCTCTGTGCTCTGTTTGCTCTCCCACTCCACTCCAGTCCAGTCCGGGCCATTCCATTCTGTTCTGTTCTATCCTATTCTGTGGCTCCTTCATTTTGTAAGCTGCATTGTGGTTGCGAACTACTAAATGGATTTCATAACCCAGTTTGAATCTTGTAGTTAAAAAAAAAAAGCACTGGTAATAATGTTCTGACTATACGACATTATAAATATACTAGAAATAATGGAATTGGGCACCTCGAAATGGTAAAGATGGTGACTCTTCTGTTACATGGATTTTCTCTCAATGACAAAAAGATGTTAATGGTATAGAGGACTGATTTTTAAAAGGCCAGGTTGGAAATAGAAAGACCAATTAGGAATAAATAATATAATCCAGGAGAGAGACGACAAGTAGACAGAATGTCAAAATAGAGAAGGACACTTCTGGAACGATTTAGAGGGTTAAATTGGAAGGCGTGTGAGTTGGGAAGAGTTAAGGATGCTTCTAGACTTCTGCCTTGCATTCTAGGGGGCGGTGGTGCCATGGTTTGAAATGAAGAACACAGCCAGTGCATATAGGGCACCTTTTCATTTACTTATTTTTAGTTTGTGATAGGGTGTGTGTGCTTGCCAGAGAGAGAGAGAGAGAGGGAGGGAGGGAGGGAGAGAAAGACAGACAAAGCGAGAAGGCACCCCCAGCAGGGATGGCCATGCCACAGCCCCTTCTCCTCCATTCTCCTCTTGGGATTCTGGGTACACACACACGCACCTAGCATGTTTTCTGAGCCACCGGGCCCAGGACTCAAACTGCACAGTTGGCCATGTAAGTCCAGCTGCCTTAACCTTCATGCCACAGGCTGCCACCACTTTTCCTTGTTAAAGTGCCCTACATGAGTTAGAGCTGTGCTCTCACACACTGGCCAAAGTGTAAAAGAGCTGTGAGGCCCACGCTGCACTGTTGGCCAGCCAGGGAAGCCTGTAGTGTGAGGAGAGAGGCCCGCCAGCACTCGAGGGTGGGCAGTGAGACGGGGGGAAATAGGCCGGGAGCGGATGGTGCAGAGACTGTGAGTGTGGGGCGCTGTGCGAGTCAGTGGCAGGAGACGTGCAAGAATGCAGGCCACCAGCAAGGCCTCCAGGGTTATGGGCCCTGGAAAGCGTCCGGCTGTGTGCAGAGCTCCCTGGGTGCTCTTTCTCAGGCTCCCTGGCAGACGTTTTTACCCTCATCCACACCTCGAAATCTCAGGCTTCCTTTCTTCATTCCAGTACCTTCCAACATTTCAGAGCCCAGCTCAAACTCCACCTCCTCAGGCAGCCTTCCCAGATGGCTCTGTCGGAGTGGAGAGAGTCTCTCTTATTTCCACCTCTGTGGAGACTGAGGAGAGCTTTGAGGGACTTCTTGAGGAACAAAGGCAGAAAGGCAGGGAGCTCAGAGGTCAAGGCCCACTGGCCGAGCCTCAGATGAACGGGTTCCTAGAAACAGACCTCCGAATGTCCATGGCCTCAGAGGCAGCCCGGCCCTGGGCCTTGGGAGGCCACCTTGTTTGTACCGTCCACACCGCCTCGTCATTCTCTCCTGTCCCTAGACACACGCCAGCACGGGCAGGCTGTCCTTGCTTCCTTTTGTGACTTCCCTGTATTGGGATCCCACGGCCTGAGGAGGCCCCTGAAGGAAACTGCTTGGGAGCAAGGTTCCTCTGTGGGGCTGGATAGAGAGAGGGAGCTGGGACGGCACCCAGAATAAAGAGCTAGCCAGCAAGGCTGCCCAGCTCAGAGAACCCGGCTGCGGGCAGAGACGGCACGCTGCTATGTAGGATCCAGGCTGGGTTCTGTCAGGTGTCATGGTGCTGGACAGAGTTCTGAACGCCTTTCAGAGATGCATGCGGCCTCTTTAGCAGCAAGGGAGACTACTCAAGGGCCCAAGGGACCGAGGGGAACGAGAGACTGTGAGGCCACAGTCAGCTTCCAATTGTCCATAGAGGAGCTGGCCTCCAAGCCTCACCTAGCACTTCAGGACAGCGTCAGTTCCACAAACACTCATGAAGCCCTGTCTGCATCTTCTGGGCAAAATGGTCAGGTGCCGAGAAGGATGCAGACAAGGCCCCCTCCGGGCTGCCCAGCATCTTTGTGTAAAATAGAAAAGCCAGCTCTTCCCCTAAGCCAGCACAGACCCTCACCTCTGGCCTCACACGCACCCGCAGCACTCGGGCTGCACCAGCTGAAGGCTCCCGTGCAGTCCAGCCTGAACCACCAGGTGCGGCCGTCCTGGGTACAGCGATACCCATGGGAGGGTGCCCCCACAGCAGCTCAGAAACTGGTTGGCAAACACACATATAACCAGGCAACTGGTGAAAATAGCACGTGGGACACAGAGGTGGAAATAGGGGTCTTGTGGGTAGGAGAGACTCACTCCACTCTGACAGAGCAATCTGGGAAGCCTGCCTGAGGAGGTGGAATTTGAGCTGGGTTTTGAAATGTTGAAAGGTACTGGGATGGAGAAAGGGGACATGGGATTTCAAGGTGTAGATGAGGGTAAACATGTCTGCCAGGGAGCCTGAGAAAGAGCACCCAGGGAGCTCTGCACACAGCCGGACCAAATGGCTTCTCCGATTTCCAAGTACAGACAATGGGGTTACGTCCGATTCACCCACTGCAGGTTGCAAATGTCCTCAGTCGCAGTGCATTTCACACCTCACCTGCAGCGGAGCATCGCAGTTTGGCCTAGCCTACCTCAGCTGAGCTCGGAACGCTTACGTTGGCCTGTAGCTGGGAAAAATCCTCCATCACAAAGCTCATTTTATAACACGGTATGGAATATCTCATGTGATTCATTGAACACTGCACTGAGCGTAAACGCAGAGTCGCTTACTGCCACCGCGCAGAACCACCAGGTGTACTGCAGCAGCTATCGCGAGCTCAGAAGAAGTTCGGAATTCAAAATCTGAGGTTTGGATTTTTCTTCTTTTTTTAAAAATTAACCGTACGGTACCAGCGCTTGATGGAGAGAGAGAGAGAAAGTGAGAAAGCATCCACTATGGGGGATGGCCATGCTGCAATCCTTTCTCCTCCATTCTCCCCTTGTGGTTTTGGACTCCTTGTGTTTTTGGACACACACACACACACACACACACACACACATGTGCTTGACATGTCTCTCAAGCCACCAAGTCTGGGACTTGAACTGCACAGCACAGTCAGCCATGTGGGAGTCAGTGTCTTAACCGTGACACTAGCTGGCCCCAAATCTGAAATATGGTTTCTACTAAACGGATGTAGCTTTTGCACCATCATAAAGTCAAAAAAATTATACATAGAACCACCGCAAGTTGGTCTGGATATTCAAATCACCTGGGGCTTTTGCAAAAATGCAGATTCAGGCTCAGTAGGTAAGGAATGGGCCCAAGATTCTGCATTTCCATAAGGCTCCCAGGCAATGCTGATGCTGCTGGTCTACAGACTACACTCGGAGTAGCAAGGACGTAGAAAAAAAGCACAGAAGAGATTTTCCAGAAGGCTAAAGTATTTGGCCTTGAGATTTTTCTCGGCAGTAGTGTCTGTCCAGTGCAGGAGCAGAGTGGGGAGGAATTCCAGGGCGGGAAGACCCTGCTCATAGTGCCGGGTGAAACCATGGCTTCTGGGCTCCATTCTCTGGACTTTGAAAGGCATGCCCTCTCCATGTGGCCTTCCCGTGGAATACACACATTCCAGCAGAGCAGGGGCCCCTCCACTCTGCACAGGGTGGTGGCTGTTTGAGCAGATCACTAGCAAATACAGCAGGAGGGGCACCCTCTGATAGGAGGGGCTCTACTGATAGGACCAGCCTGCCCAGATGCTTCCAGCTGTCCCTCTGCATGGTGTGGGCCTGCAGACCCCAGACCCAGGGACTTCCTGGGTTGCTATGCGGGGCACCCAGGACTACCCTCTGGCAGGTCACAGTGTGAATTCCTCTTGTAAGGCAGTCTCACTTCTGCGAAAGACCCAGCCCAGCCTGGTTGGAGAGGGTGTTCCCCACTCTCCAGCCTTCTTGGGCTTTCACTCAGTGCATATTCCTCAAGAAGTCCCTCAAAGCTCTCCTCAGTCTGACCCTCCCTCACGTCTATGACAGCTTCCCCAGGCTGCTTTCATCCCCTGGCTCTGCTCTCCTCCAGTTCTTCCTAGGAGACACCTTGAAATCTCATGCCCCCTTTCTCCATTCCCATACCTCCCAACATTTCAAAGCCCAGCTCAAATTCCACCTCCTCAGGCAGGCTTCCCAGATTGCTCTGTCAGAGTGGAGTGAGTCTCTCCTACCCACAAGACCCCTATTTCCACCTCTGTGTCCCACGTGCTATTTTCACCAGTTGCCTGGTTATATGTGTGTTTGCCAACCAGTTTCTGAGCTGCTGTGGGTGCAGACCCCCCGTGGGTATCGCTGAAGATGCAGACAGGGCTTCATGAGTGTTTTCATTGCTGGGGGGTCCTCTGCCCCCTTCTTATCCACTACCCCCTCCACTGCCCATCCTCTCCTCCACTTCTCTGCTCTGCAGCCCTTATCACCACCAGGCACACTGGGCATGTGCCTGTTCACGTGTTTTTCTCCTATTTCCCACTTCTCTGAATGCAATCTTTTCATGGGCAGATTATTCATTTTGTGCATTGCTTTATTTCCAACAGGGCCTGACACATAGAAGCATTCAGCATATTTTGGTGAATAAGTTATTGATAGAATGAATAAATGAAGGGTCCGGATGGTATGTGTTTTTTTGGGGGAGGATGGAGGGCAATGTTGGAGGAAAAGTCTGGAAAGTAAGAAAAGGTCTGCTATAGTTTGACTATGTCCCCCAAATATTTATGTGTTGAAACATTGTAATGATTAAGAGTGAAAGCTCGATCCAGTTATGATGTTGAAAGGTAGGGCCTTTGGGAAGAGGTCAGTGGCTGGTTAAGATGAGGCCCCATGACTGAGCTCTGGTGGGTTTACGAGGAGAAGGAATGAGGCTGGCAGAGGCCATGTGGATACAGACTATA
The DNA here is from genome assembly GCF_000334495.1 of Tupaia belangeri chinensis. Lineage (NCBI taxonomy): Eukaryota > Metazoa > Chordata > Mammalia > Scandentia > Tupaiidae > Tupaia > Tupaia belangeri. The sequence goes on along the minus strand of NW_006159521.1, from coordinate 2,761,181 downwards.
CTTTGCTTTCCTCAAACGTCTGCCATGGGACCAGCACACGGTGTAATGGTTATGTCTCTGGACTTCCATGTAGTCGATTGTGGTCTGAGTCCCAGACCCATTGGTTTAAAACTCACACCGGTTGCATGTGTGTACATGCCCAAAATCTTGAGAGGAAAAAGATTACAGCAAGGCCATCCCCCTGATGAGTGATTTCTCTCTTTCTCTCTGCCTCTCTGGCGAGTGTACACGCCCTATAGCAAAAATCTCTCTCTCAAAAAAAAAAAAAAAAAAAAATCTCCCTGCCAGAAAAAAAAAAAAAAAAAAAGATTAGCTATCAGGCAGAACTTGCAGACTACTAAAATATCAGACTCTAATCTTAGTTTTACAAGCCTTCTTTGAAGATGTCCAGCACCCAAAACCTCTATAGAAACGGTTTTGGGATTCTCAGAAGAGAGCAGCCCTACTGGAAATTATGCTGCTCGTATACATTTGAAAAGTGATTTATGTTTTGAAAGGGAGAGTGAATAACAATAGCACATCATGTATGCTTCCAAAAACAATTTAAAAAATATATTTTGAAACCAAGGTAAGCACAGTTAGCAAGGTGATATAGATAGCTTTAAAAGAAAATCTAGATGCACACTTGAAAAGTAAAAACATAATAATATTAGTTCAGAAGAACAAAAGTGTGTTTGACTTGGAAGAATAAGCTTTAAAGATATGTATTACTTGAGTTTTTAGTTTTAGAATAGTAGCATAAATTGATAGCTTTAACAGCAGTTTTTGACTTACAGTAGTTTGATGGCTTTCATTATGGTTGTCAAAAAAAAAAAAAAAAAAAGTCTGCCTGTCTGCCTTCCACCATGTTGTGATGCCCTGAACCTTGCAGCCACCAGAATCGTGAGTCAAAGAAACCTCTGTTGAGATAAATGACCCAGCCTGGGTATTTCTGCTTAGCAACACAGTAATGGACTAAGACAGGATTACATCCCAAGAGACCAGGTAAATCATGTAAATGGGACTTCTTTTTATCCTGTAGAATGCACAGACTCACTAGGGGCGTTGGGGGGGGGAGCCCATGTCGAGACACGTTCCAGAAAATCAATTAGGATACAGGCTACAGGGTAGATTGAAAGGCTGCAGCAGAGGCGGGAGACCAGCTGGAAGACGGTGCTCAGAGCTCAGTGGTGGGAATCCTAAACGAGGGACGACAAGACTTGCTGGAGAGCTGGAATGTGGGAGCACTTTATAGGGTTTGGCCCGAGTGACTAAAAGGCTGCAAGGATGGAGCTCCATCCACATTTGCGATGAGGCCAGGGTGGAGGAGCCCTGGAGGAGGTCGTGGTCATGAGGGGTTTATTTGGGATGTGTGAACTTGGGCGTGTCTATCCAACGCTCTCCTCACGTACATGCCGTTTATCCTGACCACTGGGATCTCACACAGGCTGTTTGCTGCCCCCAGAATATCACTCTCTCCCTCTCTGCTGACCACTCCTAGCTCCATTCTCAGGAGACAAATCAGAAAGAGAAGAACTCTAAGAACCGGGGCGTCCTTTCCAGCTCCCGCCTGCCCTGACAGTGCAGACTGTGCTCCTTCCCATTCCCAGGTGAGCACAGAGGTCTCTAGGGCTGGAGGTGAGGAGTCAGCTTGCGGACCAGGGTGGGCAGGTGGATGGGTATGTGATGGACAGCCTCCGGGCAGGGCCACGGCAGCCACCTGTTCACAGGCGGTCCCTGCTGCCAGCTCCCTACCACGTTACCTCAGTGAAATGCAGCCTGTAGCCGGCATGGCTGCTGTTTCTCTGCCTTCTCTGGGTCTGGTCCCCACCTTTGACCTACGACAGTGCCCAGCAGTCTCGCTCTCTCCTGGCCCAGTTCCTCATGCCCATCTTCCCTTCCCAGTGTAGCACAGGATTGGAAGTGAGACCCCACGGCCCTCACTGAGAGGCATGAGGCGGAAGCCCGGCAGCCCTCCCCGCATCTCTTTCTGCGTGGTGGAAGGATGCCGGTTGTTTAATCCAGTCCCTAGGAATTTTTCCCTGGCCCTCATTGGAAGTGGTGTACAGGGAACCAGGCCAGGTCCAGCTATGGCCAGACCCGCAGCCCAAGGGCTGTAGCCTGGTGCACAGTTAGCTGCTGTGCTCCTGCTGCTGCGCTGGGCGGTGATTGAATGTCGCCTCGTGCATTAACTATGTATGGGAGAGGGCTGCTATAGGCGCTTAATTACCCACCCCTCACCCCGGCTCCATCCCTAGTGAGGGCCACCTGGATTAGCACCCTGATGGATTACCAAGGGCTCCAGTGTGCCTGGAGCCAGCGCATTGTCACCACTGAGAGGGGGGCAGGGACTGTGTTACATCTAACCTGTCTGTCTCTGCTGGGTACCCCCTCTTGTGGGGCTTGGGCACATCACCCTGGCATACTCAGCAGACCCCCTCATTTCGTGGGCTCATGTCTTCTGCTGGGACAGCACCTGCCAACCACAAACCCACTGCAAATCCCTTAGGAGGGACTTTGGCAAAAAGAGTCAAAAGTCAGCAGTTTTGATAACTCTCCAGAGAACATCACCCCTGGGCTGTTTCCAAAGGTGGGAATTAGCTGGCAAATCAGGAAACACAGCCACAAAATAAGGGGTTGGTTGTTTGCAGAGAAATTGTCACAACTGGGAAAGAGAAGAGAACTCCAGAGGGTAAAGCCTCTTCTCTGCACTCACTGGTGGGTAAGCCGCTGCACTCTAGGCCTTCAGAGGAAAGGAAAGAATTCACGATTTCTATTTGGGGTTGAAATGTAGAGAGCAGTGGCCTTAGGCCTGGCAGGAGAGGAGTAAGAAGGAGACTACTGGCTTCCTCTTCCGTGGATTTTATTTCATTGACTCTTAGCCACAACATTATAAAGCAGATATTTCTGCACTCGTTGGTTAGGGGCAGGAATAAACCTGGAGAAGTGACGTAACTTACCCGAAGTCGCCCAGCCTGCAGATGGCCAACCCCAGGGTGTGATTCTGGACTCCGATCTCCCCTCAGTACATTACATGGTCCTTTTGGCATAATTCAGGAACACGGGAAACCCAAACCTTGCTCGAAAAGATCTTAACTTCTATTTAAACACAATCCGAATAAGAAATACGAGAGCAGGCAGCACTGACTAAATTAATTTGAATCATCGAATATTTAATTAGGGGCCCCATGGAACATCCATCCAGGAGAACAGTAATTATGCCTAAATACATATTATGTTGACTAAACCAGTATCACTGATTTTGTTTTAAATCAAGAAATACTGGGCCAGCAGGTGGCGTGGTGGTTAAGGAGCCGGACTCCCCTGCGGCCAACCACAATTCGAGTCCCAGACCTGGTGCCTTAAAACGCAAACCAGGCCCAGGACCAGCAGATGTCCTAATGGTTATGTCACTGGACTCCCACCATTAGTAACCACAGTTCAAATCCTGCCCTGATGACTTAAAACTCATGTCCCAGATCCCGAGAGGAGAAGGGAAGAGAAGAGATTACAGCATGGCCCTCCCCCTGAGGGGGCGAGTTCTCCCTTTTCCTCGTTTTGTCTCTCTCTAGCAAGCACGTGTGTTCTATGGCAAATACCTAGTTTTATATATATATATATATATATATATATACACACACACACACACACACACCCCAATACCCTTAGAGATATCTATTCAACCCCTCGCTACACAAATGAGGAAATCCCAGAGACTTCCACAAACAGTTCGGGAAAGAACTAAGGTGATTTTTACTATATAAAATGTGTTTTTGTTCTGGTGGCATTTGAGATCCTTCTCTGGTATTCAAATATTATGTAGCAAAACAAATGTTCTTACAAAAGAAAGACTCACATTCTACCCTAGTGGATTTCTGGGCTCCATTCCTAGTCCCCATTTACCAGTCACAGAAGCTGGTTCCCTCTGTCGTCTTGAGGAGCTAGTCGTATTTAATCATGCTTGCTTCAGAACAGTGGGCAAAGTGGGAGATACAGTATCACACTGAGGAAATTAATGGCCATATGACCCATTATTTTCATTAAAATTTTTTTTTAGAGAGGTTTTTGCTATAGGGTGCATGCACTTACCAGAAAGAGAGAGACAGAGAGACAGAAAGTGAGAAATCACCCCCCAGGGGGGATGGCCACGCAGCAATCCCTTCCCCTCCATTCTCCTCTCGGGATCTTGGGCACACATACACTCGTGCCCGGCGTGAGTTTAAGTCACCGGGTCCAGGACTCGAACCGTGTCTGACTACATGGGAGTCTTGCGACATAGCCATTACGTCAACTACTGGTTCCCATGATTAAAATATTTTTGAGCATGTATCATCTCAGTTTAAGTTCTGTTGATTGGATGTTTGGTACATGCTAGACTCTGGGCTGGGTGCCTTTTATTTTAAGTATGGCACCTTTACTAGCCAGAGAGAGAGAAGAGGTGGCAAGAGTCAGAAAGCATGCCCTGGGAGGATGCCCTCCCAATCCCTTCTCTCTCATTCTCCTCTCAGGATTTTGGGCATGCACGCACATGTACCCAGGATGATTTTCAAGCCCCTGGGTCTGGGACTTGATCCTCACAGTTGGCCATCTTGGATGCAGCCCCCTTAATTTCCATGCCATCAGCTGGTCCAGGGCTGGATGCTTTTATATTTATTAAGTTAATCTTTACAACAACACTATAAAATGCATGGTATAATTTAATGCTACAGGAATTGAAGGAAGCCGCCCCAGATCACATCATCAGGAAGTTTCAGAACCGTCGCATGAGCCTGTATCAGTCGATGTTGGATTAAGACAATGTGTGCTAGCCCCTTAGCAAGCCAGCTGACTCGCTTCGGGTGAGATGCAACCTCTGTGGGGCTCCTCATGTCTGTCACCAGGATAATAATACCTGCTCAGTGTGGTGCACTGGGGCTCTAGGAAGATTGGACACGAGACCATGTGGAATCATATGTGACCCTCTAAGATACACAACCCAAAACTCCCGAGCATGTGCATGAAGGGATGTACAAACATGCTCGTGGTAGCATTGTTTGTTACAAAGAAAACTTGGAAGCAACCTCGATGTCATTGGCAGGAGAGTAAATAAATGAAACATGATTTATTCATATACTGAAATATGAGACAACAGATTACGCGAGTGAACTAGATCTTACAGCTTTCAGTATGGACAGATCTTGAACATACAGTGCTGAGTGAGAAACAACTGCAATGTGTGTGCAATCATTTATGCAAATTTCAAGCACATACATAAAGCACTCTGAACTGTTCATAGGGCTTGCACCTACCAGTAAACATACTAAACACAGATGAGGGGCCAGCAGGTGGCATGTGCTGAGGCACTGGACTCCCTCCTGGCTGATTGCAGTTCGAGTCACAGGCCTGGTGGCTTGAAACCCAGGCCAGGTGTGTGAGTGTGCATGCCCAAAATTTTGAGAGGAGAGTAGAGGAGTTTTCAATGGGGCTATCCCCCTTGGGGGAGGGGGGCTTTCTTGCTTTCTGTCTGTCTCTCTGGTGAGTGCAAATACCCTAAAGAAAAAGAAAATCTCTCAAAAAAAAACCCAAACAAACAGAGAAGTACACACACCAGGGGCCAGCAGTTAGCGTAATGGCTATGTCGCTGGACTCCCATGTAGTTGACTGTAGTTTGAGTCCCGGACCCACTGGCTTAAATTCACGCTGGGCATGTGTGCGTGTGTGCCCAAGATCCCAAGAGGAGGATGGAGGAGAAGGGATTGTGGCGTGGCCATCCCCTCTGGGGCGGGTGGGCTCTCACTTTCTGTCTCTCTCTGTCTTTCTGTTGAGTGCATGCACCCTATAGCAAAACCCCTCCAAAAAAAAAAAAAAGGAAGAATCACTACTTCTGGGGGAGGGATACAAAGGACACTGCAACTGTCGCTGTAATTATTTTTTAGTCTGAAACTAATATGGTAAATGCTAACATTTGTTAAATCTGGGTGGTAGGTAGTTGGATGTTGCTCTTATTCTTTTTGTGTATTTTTAAAATACCTCACAATTAAGAAAAATATCAAGAGGTAAACAACTGTGAATCATCATTATAATATCATTCTTTATTGCTGCCATCACTGTCATCCAGGGACACTCAGCTGGGTGACAGCTGCCTGATTTACACTCAGGAGTTTTCCTGAGGATTAAATGAAGGGACATTTGCAAAGGCCTCAAATGGCTTCACTCCTCTCCCCGGTGGCTTAATAACTAAGGAATCTGGGACCAGCAGTTGGTGTAATGGCTATGTCGCTGAACTCCCATGTAGTCGACCGCAGTTCAAGTCCTGGATCTGGTGGCTTAAACTCACACTGGGTGCGTGCGCATGCGTGTCCAAGATCCCGAGGAGAGAATGGAGGAGAAGGGATTGCGGCGTGGCCATCCTCCCGGGGTGGGGGGATGATTTCTCGCTTTCTGTCTCTCTCTCTGTCTTTTTGGCGAGCGCACACGCCCTGTAGTGAAAACCTCCCCCCCCAAAATAAATAAATAACTAAGGAACCCCAGTGGAGACCACAGGAACGCTCCAGGAAAGGAAGCCCCCAGTACCCAAATTAAGGAACTGTTTGAATTGTGTTAAATGAGACGCTGTGTGCACTGTCCCATCTGCGATTTTCAACAGCTACAACTACCCCCATCGGTCCAGGGAAATCAGGCCAGATCTAGAAGAGACACGTCATCGTGCAGGTGAAAGGCAGGGCAGCTGAAACCTCTCAGGGCCTTGGCTCTGAACTTCAGGCTCTGAGGCCTCCTTACCGAGACTTTGGATGCGGGAAGGGCAAGTAGAACAAGGGCAAGTTGTGTCAAACTCTCAGGTTCAATTCCGATGTTTGGAAAAATTACAGCTATTGTAGTAAACAGAGGCAATGGGCGGGACCAGGTGGTGGCACAGCAGTAAAACGTGATGCTCTGTGAGGCAGTCGCACATCCTAAGGTTCCCTGTTCAAGACCTCCCTGAGTATGCCAGGCATGCGCTTACGGGGGGGGGGGGGGCGTTTTTCTCTCTCTCCTCTCAATAAATCAACTTTGAATATATTGGGTCAGTGGGAAAGTCACGACATATTTTTGCATAGAAAAACACAAAAACACATTATGACTTTTCTGAGGACACAGTATATCTAAGTGATGACCATGATGCTGAGCTGAAAGCTATTCTGAGGCTGTAGAGGGGATTTCAACAAGTGGTAGAAGGCAGACAACTTGGTCATCTATGGTGACAGAGCACAAGGAGGGGTGGGCGTACAGAGAGCAGCCGATGGTATCTGCAGGAAAGGGGGAGGGAAGCCGATGGTATCTGCAGGAGAGAGTGAGGGAGGATGTCCAAGGAGGATACATGGTGGGAGCGAGGTGGGGAGACCCTGAAGGCATTCTGAATACTGCCCCCACCCGCCATGTGCCCAAGCACAGGGCTGGTACTTGGCCACATGAAAATGCACAGGGGTAGCAGAGAACAGCACTGCCCAACAGAACTTTCTCTGATGACGGAAATGTCCTGTATCCGTGCTGTCCATTACGGGGGCCACTCACCACCTAAGGTGACTGAACACCTGAAATGTGGCTGGCGTGACTGGCGATAGACAGCCACATGGATCTGCTGGCTGCTAGAGCAGAAGGCACAGGAGAGGAGACTGACTAAACATTGTGATGGAAGGAAAGCGTTGGAGAAGTTCAGAACGGTGAGCCACTGCCTACAGGGGGTCAGCCCTAATCAGGCACTCCGTTGAGGGGTTCCCGAGTAGCTCTGGGCATCTGAGGCAAGGAAGGGAAATTCCAAAGTTTTGTCCAGAAACCACCCTCTTTATTCAGTGTCTGGAATTCAACCAGGCGACTTGGCTCCAGGGCGTCTGCTGACCTCTGAGCATCGTGCAAGCTCCGGGGAGCACAGCCCGGTGCAGGAGGCCGAGCAACCTTATGGTGAGAGTGTGTCGCTGTCAGGCCCATTCTGTCCACGCCACGTGGCCCCATGGGCTGGGAAATTGCTACCCATGCCGTGGTTTCTTTTGGTCCCTGGGTGTACTGCCCAGAAAGCACCTGCTCTGTGATTTCATCCTCCCTGACTTCCTTCTTTCCTTTCATCCTTCCTTCCTTTATTTTTTTTCTTACAAAAATTTTGATGGAATGTTTCCACAGGCCTTAACTTTTGCACCGTGGGGTCCATTACCTCAGCAAATGCCTCTCTTAGTTGATGGAGCTCTCATCTCCGTCTGAGGCTTTCATCTGTAGTTACAGGGGCTGTTGTGTTTGTTTCGTTTTCTTCTTAGACCCAAACGGAAAGCACTCTGCTGTGCATCTTTGAAATCAGCTTGTCCAGGTTCTGTGTGTTCTAGATGGAAGGATAGGAAACCCCGAGTTGAGTGCCTGACCTCCGGCCAGCCTGAGTTGACGGGAGGGAGGCGTTAGGAACCACACGTGACCCGGGAATGGCATGTCCCTTTTGCATAGGGTAAATCCTCCATTTTTGTCAACTCCTCACGTTTCTACTGCCTGTGCTTTCTCCTCAAAAAGTATTTCTCACCCTGTGTGCAGGGAGGTAGCTCAAATTCTAGACCTCCTAACACAGACTCCCTTCTTTATCCAGCCTCCCCGGGCTCCCCTGGAAGTTAGACGGAGGAAGAGCCGATGTCTCCCCCTGTGCTGTACCTCGAGCTCACCCTGTCCTGTGACATTAATGAGCTAGGTAGGATTGCCTTCCCAAACTTTGTTTCCCTTTCTCTCTCTCTCTTTTTTTAAAGTTCACTTATTGATTTATTTCATGGACAGGGTCCCACCATGCTGTCAACCTTCCCCTAGTCTCCCAGACAGCCAGGATTACAAATGCATGTGGCAAGTCCAGGTCAACCTGAGATCCAAACCTGGGGCCTCCTCAGTATCATGCAGCAGGGCCCTCCCTCCCATCTACGCACTTGCAGTTGAGCCAACCTTCTCAAACTTTGATGTGCATGCAAACTTCTTTGGGGTCTTGTTAAAAGCCAGGTTCTGTAGCCACCAGGTTCTGTAGCCACTATCGCCAGCCATTGGCCATGAGCTGCCTGCCCTGGGAGAGGGATACTATCTCCCTGGATTAACCTCCCAGGCATTTTCAGGATTGGTGGCTCCCTTGTGGGCAAGAACAAGTCTCCAGATGCAGGCTCAGCAGGTCTAGCTGAGGCTCCGGATTCTGCAATGCTAGCGGGATCCCAGGCGATGCTGAGGTGCTGATCCGTGGGCCAATTTCAGTAGCAAGGCTCTTGACTCACGCTTTGGTCCTAAAGGGCCAGCACCCAAAAGGGATGTCAGAGGCCAGGTGCTCTAGAACCAGCGCCCAAGCCAGCAATTCCTAAACAGATGCTGTCTTGAGAAACTTGTAAGGCAGTCGGGGAAGCAGGGTGAGGCCGGGGAAGCAGTCACACAAAGAGGTGGTCCTGACTGAAATCTAACTTCCACCTGATCCCATCAGGAGCTCCAGAATGTGAATGACACCACAAAGCTGCTCCGCATGGAGACAAGGGAGCCAGGTTCTGTAGCCACCAGGTTCTGTAGCCACTATCGCCAGCCAATGGCCATTATTCGCC
>NW_006159521.1:2746213-2751536 GCF_000334495.1 Tupaia belangeri chinensis | reverse complement strand
CCACAGAACAGAGGATATGGGCACACCGCCAACAGAATCTGCCACGGATCCTCACACTCATCCAGATCAACTCCCCCAGCCCCACTGATGTTCACAGCAGAGATTTCATCTTTGAGAGCTATGCTATGTCTACATTAAAAAAGAAAACCATCACTATAACCATTATAATAACCATCTCAGATTGACTCCCTTCCGATTTCTGACATCCTTTCAACTTGCTACAATGGACGTACATTAATATAAAACAATAAAGTGAACCACTGGTACCCCAGCTCAGAATCTTAGAAACAATTCTATTTTTTTAAAGAATTACTTTATTTAACTTTATTTATTTTTAAAATTCGACCAGACAGGGACAGAGTGAAAAAGAGAGAGAGAGGGAAGTGAGAAAGCAGGTCGCCAGGTCTGGGACTCGAACTGTGTTCGGCCATCTGGGAGTCCAGCGCCCTACTTCCTATTTATTTAATAACAGATTATTTAGTGTCATTACCATTTACACTGCCATGCAGTTCTAATCAATATTCATAATGCAAAACTAATGACAGAGCACAGTCTGAAATGCAATTTGTAGCAAAGGGAAATGATAGACCATTCAGTATGGTTTTAAGTTTGAATCTGTTTTGCTTCTTTCTAAGTCTTTGAACACCATCATATACATAACAAACGCTCTGTAACTGGCCCAGCTCATCCGTCAACCCCGTTTAGTGATGTGAAATCCTACATTTGGCGCAGGTCTTGGCAAAAAAGCAACCTGAACTCAGACCCCCTGACTCCTAGTGGTTTGCAAAGACCACCACAGCCTGTCTGTGCCCCAGGAGCAGTTTTCATCTCAATGGGCTTACCTCTTTTTTTGGCCTAATTAAGCAAACAAGTTAATTGAGATGAATGGTTTGCTTACTAGAGATTAATAACTTGCCAAAATGCCCTGAGTTTTGGAACCCAGCTGGAGTTGTGGCTGAGCTCAGTCTCAGCCTTTCTGGCCTCCCTGCTCACTTCCGGGGCAGCCTCTGCCTTCTGGAGGTGGGATACTGGGGGTGGGGGAGAGGCTAAAGCTGCCTGATCCGCTTGGTCTTCTGAGCTGCACTCAGACCCCTGCACACTGCCAGCCTCTTTTGCCAAGTAACACACAGCCACCTGCTGCGTCCAGGCTCCGTCCTCAGCTCCAGGAGTTCACCTGCAGTTCTTAGACTCCCCAGGAGTGCTTAGGTGCCCCCTCCCCCCATTCTCTTGGTTCTCAACACTGGCTCTCTTCTTGCGAGGACTTTTCCAAAAAATACTGATGCCCAACCCTACTCCAGAGATTCTGATTTGATTCATCTAGAGAGAGGGGGATCCTCTTTTTATGAACAATCTCAGTTGAGTCTTCTGTGTAAACATTGACTGTGAGGTCAAAGAATATTTTGAAGTCTACCCTTTCCATGAAAAGAGTGAAAGAAAGTGGAAAGAAGAAAGGAGGGAGGAAGGAAGGAAGAAAGGAGAGAATGAGAGAGGAAACCAACCGGAGTAACAGACAACGAGGGTTTCTAGACTGAGGGGAGGGCCGAGGGAGTTGGGCCCTTGCAGCAGGGAGACAGCCGTTACCACTGGGCCACCCTGTTCCCCCATCTGTAGGCCATGGAAGGACGTAAGTCATTACTACTCATCCCCAGAGGAGAAAGAATCGGTCCTGGGTTTTCTGCCCAAGCAGTGCTCTTGGCCTTGACTGATGTCCCGAGGCTCTCAGCAGAGGCCACACAGAAGGGGGACAGTCCTCTGGTGGCTGCAGCCAGCCTGCGCCCTGGCAAAGGGAGGCTGCCTGCCTCCCCTCCCAGGGGGAGGGTGCTGTCCCTTTGCTTTCCGCTGTCACTTAGCTCTCTGGTCTGAAGTGGGCACTGGAGCCAGACTGCAGGGGGAGCCTGGACGCGGCAGGCTGGTGATGACCTGGTCTCACAAGTCCCTGGCCCGCCCTTCTCTTCCCTCCTCATCTCGAGCATCGAAAGCTTCCAAAACTGAGAACTCTGGAAAGGGGTTCTTGTCCTCGCTAGCTTGGAGGCTGTCTGAGCAGAAGTGGGCAGAACGGGGAAGGCGGGATTGATCACTAGTGGAAATGGTAAGGGACCTCTCTGGAGAGGGACAGTGAGAGGAGAGAGGGCAAGTCCCTTGAGAGTTGGGGGGATGCTGAGAGGGGGCGATACGCGATCCCAGGAGCAGGGAGACCTGGACGGATGCCATCGCCACCAGCGTCCAGCAGCACAGTCTGGGCACGGAGCAGGCAGGGTCCGCATGTGCAGTGTCCCACCTGCCCCTGCTGCACGCTTCCTTCCCAGAGCTAGGCCCAGGGCCCGTGCTTGAGCCTGGCCAACTGCACAGGGAGTGCTTCTTTCAGGAGGGGATGTCGAGACTGGGCCTGAAGGCCCTGGAAGTTACCAGAGGTCTTACAGGCGGCTGCCCCCACCTAGAGAGCTTCATGGGCAGGTCCCTCGGAGCATGGCCATCCGGTGACCTCAGTGGCTGCCCCCCCACCACTCCAGCTGTGCGCCTGACTGCCGCTGGCTCTCCTATCAGGACCAGCTCTGGCGGAGCTCTGGGGTGGGTGTCGAGGGAAGGAAGCCGTGTGCTGTTGTTGGACGGTGTCTGATTGGCCTGGATTGTCCAGATGCAGGCAATTCTGACTTTGATGTGAGCAAAATTACAAAGAATCATAAAGCAAGCCTATGATTTGGGTGGAAACTCTGCCAAAGCAGTCTAGTCCCAGCCTTGGGTCTTTCTACAATAAAAAGAAAACCTTGAGAAGTCAAAATCTTAAAGTTGGGCGGGGTGGCACGTCCAGTCCCAGCTGCTTGGGAGGCTGCGGCAGAAGGATCGCAACACGGCAAGACCCTGTCTGAAGACACACACGCACGCACACGCACGCACACACACACTCACATGCTGAACCCCAGCTGGCAACAGCCTGTGAGACCGACCCCTGCAAGCACCCAGCATCTTCTGCCCCCGACTCACGTCCGCTTTCTCTATTCTTCACCCTGCGCTCCTCCCTCTCCCGGGGAGCCCCTGCCCAGGGTGCTGTTCTGCCCGCATCCACCCTTTGTCTGACACTCTTTGACCAGCCCCTGCCCTTGTTCATGGTCTCATTCAAATGTCACATCTACAGGGGCGCCCCCGACTCCCTGCCTCCAGGAGGGCTTGGGGACTCTGTTGTCCTTGTTCAAGACCACCCCATGTCTTCAGTGCCCTTACGCTTCAGTGAAATTCGGTCAAGTCACCGCTTGGGTTCCTTTTGTTCTCTCCCCTCTTAGACGAAAAGGTCTGTAAAGATGGACTGCGGCAGCCCTGCTCACCCGGGCTCCCAGAGCTGCCCGGGGCCTGCTGCGGGGGGACCAGAGCGCATGTGCCCAGTGTTCCTCGTGGGACTCTGCCCTCTGAGTTACACTAAGGGTGTGGCTGCATCGTCCCCAGGTGGGATCCAGATGTGGGAAACCCTGTTTCCAGAGGAGAATCAAGTTTTGTGAGCTCTGCAGCCTATGCAACATGAAGGTCCCCTTACGGGGAGTGGGGGAACCTACATAAAATAATTCTGCTGTAAGTTTTACAAATCGAGGACACACTTGGATCATAAAGTGGAAGATTCTACTCGTGAGCTTGGTTAACCCACCCTGGTTCTAGGTGCAGGCAGCCCACTTCCGCTTCCGGTGAAGGCACTGCTTTGGGGTGTGAGATGCAGGCAGAGGAGACTCCTTCCCCAGGACACCCTCCTCCATGCCCCTGCCTTTCCTGCGCCACAGCCCTGGTGGTTAATCTGGGCCCTGAGAGGCAAGAGATGTGGGGGGTGAAAGACAAAAGGCTGTAGAGAGTCAGGGGGTCAAAGAGCCCTCAGTCCCCCACAGGCCCTGCAGCCTTGGCCCTTCCGACGGGGTGGAGAGTCCTGCGCAGGCTCCTGGGCCCAGCCCAGCACTAACCGCGTACCCTCTGCAGTGGGCAGCCATCTCCCTCCCTCCACGCGGTTCCATCCCCTCACTGCTCTCCCCGGGCTGTTCCAGCCCCTTCAGCCTCCCTAAATTCTTGACCTGATTTCTCAGCCCTGAGGGGGCCCTGGCTCTGCTTGGGTTCCCCTCCTGCACTGTTACCTGGACACTGTCTCCAGACAGTAAGCGGGGACGCTTGTTTGAGTCCCTTCTCCCAGAGCTCACTCTCCCGAGCTGCCTATTGTCCAGTGCCAAAGGCCATGTTTCCTACACTTTGTCCGGGTCAGTATTATTTTCTTCAGGGGCTGAAGCTCCTTCTGACCAATAGTGGGCATCGGCTCCGTCCTTATTCAGGAATTTCCTCCAAATACAAGCCTTAAGAAGCAGCGTTCACGTGTCGTCCCTCTTCCAAGTGAAAACGGCGCTCCACAGGAAGGTGGCTAGGTCCGCTCGCAGCTTGAACCGCCTCACGTGTGTTTTTTCCGGAGACAACGACTGTGGCTTGTCTGAGGCCCGCTTTATACATACGCCCCTTGCGTTCATCACACACGGTGGAAAAAGGACTCCTACTCAAGGGCCGAGGTTTGATCCAATTAATAGTTTTACTCTTTCGTCAAGGGCTTTTTTTTTTTTGTTAAGAATTATTTATTTTGAATTTTATTTATTAATTTACTTATTTTATTTTGACCAGAGAGAGAGAGAGAAAGTGAGCAAGCAAGCCCCTAGTCCCAGGACTTGAACCATGGTCAGCCATGTGGGAATGTCCAGAGTCTTACCCACCACACCACCTGCTGGTCCCCTCGTCAAGAACTTTCTGAACTGAGGAGCCAAATAGTGGTGCACTGGTAAAACGCAACACTCACTGAGGCTTAGCCATGCGGGTGGGTCCAGCTTCACGTCGGGGGACCTGAGTGAGCCAGGTGTGTGTGTGCCCATGACCCAGGGCTGGCTAAAGCTGGAGTTGAATCATGGTGTCAAAACTGTTAGGTATGCTGTCTGTCTGTCTCTTTTTAAAAAAGAGACATCTTGGTACCAGCAGATGGCTTAATGGTTGTCACTGGGACTCCCACATAATCAACTATGGTTCAAGTCCCAGACCTGGCAGCTTAAAACTCATGCCAGGTGCATGTGTGTGGGGAGGGACCAAAGATCCTGAGAGGAGAATGGAGGAGAAGGGATTGTGATGTGGCCAGCCCCCTAGGGAGTGATTTCTCACTTTCCGTCTTTCTGGCAAGTGCATGCGCCCTATAGCAAAAATCTCCCAATAAATAAATTAAAGTACAGTCTTAACTGAAACTGGCCTTTTTTAATGTTCAATTTGCATGGCTGGCCATGTGGGACTCGGCTCCCTTAACCACCAACCCACAGGCCAGCCCAAT
>NW_006159521.1:2664399-2746202 GCF_000334495.1 Tupaia belangeri chinensis | reverse complement strand
CCTGCGAACACGTAGCAGAGGAGAAGACCACGACCACTGTTACCGTCCGGGGCCTGCCCTTGGCCCACACTAAAGCGCCAGCTGCCGTATATCGACTTTGTTTTAGCACCAGCAGTGTGAATGTCCATGTAAACTTGGCATTGTTACAAATAGAGGTTTGACTTCTTACACCCCCGAGAGGGACTAGAATAGAACGTGAGAAATGCTAGGCCACCTTGAGCGACCCCCATACTGACGACTTGTCTGACTTGAGTCCCTCTCCCAGAGAAAGTCTTGTGTGTGTGTGTCACAGCTTTTGTGATCTGTTTCTCTCTTTTTTTTTTTCTTTCTTTCTTTCTTTCTTTTTTTTTTTTTTTTTTGAGAGGTTTTTCGCTATAGGGCGCGTGCGCTCGCCAGACAGAGACATAGAGACAGAAAGCGAGAAATCACCCCCCAGGGGGGATGGTCACGCCGCAATCCCTTCTCCTCCATTCTCCTCTCGGGATCTTGGGCACACACGCACACGCGCCTGGCGTGAGTTTTAAGCCACCGGGTCCGGGACGCAAACCGCGGTCGACTACGTGGGAGTCCAGCGACATAGCCATTATGCTAACTGCTGGTTCCCTGAAAATCCTTTTTTAAAATGAGTTTTTCCAGGGCAGACCCTGTGACCTGGTGGCTAAAGAAGCTGGGTCTTATATGGCCCACTGTGCAGTTGAAGTCCCTGCCCGGGAATGTGACAAACATGCCAGGCATGTGTGTGTGCGTGCATACCCATAATCCAACAGGATGGAGAAACGGAGGAGAAGACTATGGCATGCCCACACCCCACTGATGGGTGCTTTCTCCCTCTCTCTGGTGAATGTATGTGCCCTCTGGCAAAATAAGAGAGAGAGAAGGAAGGAAGGGAGGAAGGAAGGAAGGAAGGAAGGGAGGAAGGAAGGAAGGAAGGAAGGAAGGAAGGAAGGAAGGAAGGAAGGAAGGAAGGGTTTTCCCAAACCTCTGCTTCTCCCAGTGTGAGCATGGGGTTGTCTTGTCCCTGTTCTCTGTCCCCCTTCTGGAGCCAGACTCAGGTCCAAGTCATCTGTTTCCACCATCCCCACGGAGGAAGTCGCCAGATGCTCTTCCTGACCTCAGCTTGATGATTTATGACACTTCTTGCAGGAGGTGAGCCTGACCCCCAGCAGGTCTGCCGGCCAATCAACCCTGCAGGGGAGGAGCCCAGGGCAGGAAACTGGGCAGTATGACCCCAAAGTCCCCTGACCTGGGCTGCTCAGACCCGAGCTGGAGCCAGCAATGAACTCATTTCCCCAGGCTGATTTAGAGCAGTGCTGGAAGGGCTTGGCCCAGAGCTTGGGTCAAAACCCGCCTGCCTCTCTAGTTTTGCAACAGGGAACTCCGTGACTGCTCAGCCTTCCCTGGCCTCCTCTCCCTGGGCCTGCCCCGCTGCATGGACAGGCCGTCTGCTCTGTTAGGTGTGGAGACCCTTCCTCTGGTTTCATCCAGAACACTAGTGTCCTACAAAAAGATGCAGCAACCAGGCACGACAGCCCAGGACCAGGAGAAGGGCGAGCAGCATCTGCTTTGAGATCCCTCCCTGCTGTTGCTGGGCATGAGCGCTGAAAAGGGAAATGAAAACCAATCCACAAACCTGCTGTAAAGCAAGAGGGGGAACATGCACCTCCAAGTCCGTTTTTTTTTTCTTTAAATTTGCCAGAGGGTATGTAAGCTCGCTGAGGAGAGACAGAGAAATGGGAAGTGAGAAAGCACAAACACACCCTCCCCGCATGGAGCACAGTCATGCAGCAGTTCCTTCTCCTCCATCTCTCCCTCCCTTCAGGATGCTGGGCACACATGCGCACACACCCAGTGAGGTCCAGGACTCAAACTGCAGTTGACCATGTGGAATCCATTAGGAAGTCCTTATCCAATGTTGTTGCCTTAAAAATAATTGGCTAGCCTTGAGCCCAGGCTTCCTTGAGTGGCTTTCCATCCCCTTTTCTGACTCTGTTTTCTTCCCCCTTTCTCTGTGACTGGGCCTCTTGGGCTCTGCCTCTCCCGCCCTGCTTCCGCTGTCCCCACTGGCCCAGGCCTTGAAACAGATTTGCACTTGTCTCATTCCAGCAGTGCCTGAGGAGTTCCAGAGTATCACAGGGGACCATGAACAGATGAGTAGTTCTGGGCTTCACACTGACGAGGCAGCCCATGCTCACGTGTGAGTGCCATGTTCACACGTGGCCTCTCTCACACAGAACAAGACACAGCGCCTTCTTTAATTAGTGTTTATTGAGCAGCGGCTTAGCACATGCGCCATGGAATACTTTGTCAAATGTCCTGCAACACTGAGAAAGTGGCCTGAGAAAAAGCGTAGAGGAAGCCCTCCCTGGGCCCAGCTCTTCTGTCTTTGAGATTTTTCATGTTTTGGCGGCTAGACCCAACCGTTCCCTGGTGCAAGGACACAGCAGAGAGGACACAGGGAAAAGACTGAGGAGGGGAGAACTGAGAGTCCAGACTTTGTGTAAAAGTAGAGCTGTCCTGTGGGGCTGCGGCTTCGCCAGTCTTTCCCTTCCAGCATCAGCCATCGTGGGGCAAAGAGAGTGAGGCACCCCACTCCTAGCCCAGAGCCCAGCGGGGACTAGAGAAAGCTCTGCAGAGATCTGGAAGAGAACCTGGGCTGTGTTCTGGGGTTTTTGTTTGTTTTAATTTTGTTAGATGAGAGCCTGTGCTGTTTTGCTTTTTGTTTTGTTTTGTTTTGTTTTGCCAGGTGGCATGTGTGCTCTCCAGAGAGAGATGGCGTTGGTGCAGGAGCACCCCTGCCCTCCCCCACCCCATGAGGGATGATCACACTGCAATCCCCTCTCCTCCATCTCTCCCTTCTTTAGGGATTTGGGGGCTTGGGGTACGCACATGCACCTGGAGTGTGTTTCAAATCACCAGGTCCAAGAGTCTAACCATGCAGTCAGTTAAGTGGGATCCTTAACCACCTGAACTACCAGACCTAGGCTGCCCCAAGAGCACACCCTGTGTCTTCAGTACTAGGCAACTAGGAACAGGGTCATGGGCCACTCTCTTTTCCATCCCACGGACCTCCCTGGAACACCACAGACTCCAGAAATGTTTGGGAGCTGGAGAGGGAGAAGCCTGAGGAATCACAGTGTGATGAGTCTCCTTATCTCAGTACGTGAGCTCCTATTGGAACGACTCAGCCGGGGCCATGGTAAACTCTTCCTTTTCATTTCTGTGCAGGCCAAGGCAGTTTGGTCTCCTGCCCCGGAAGGAGACTGCCAGCTCGCCTTGCATCCTGCACATGCTCACACGCTCTCACTCTCCCCCCTTCTCACTCTCACCTTCTCTCTTCTAAAGTCCCTGGGAAGGCCTAGAGAAGAAGTCCAAAGATCTAGAAGATGCACCACGCTGTGGTTGGAGCCCGGAAGCACACTGCAGCCAGGGGGTCCTTGGAGTCACAGCAGTCGGTAACCCTGCCCCGTGTCCAAGCGGCTCCCAGGCGATTGTGCCCAGGTTTCGCAGGGTAAGGACGTTTCTTTTTTCAAAAATCATTCTTCCACAGTGAAAATTTATTTTCCTTTCTTTTCTATATAAATAATACATACCTTTTTTTTTAGAAAAAAAAAATCAAATAATACAAAAAGTGTAAGAGAAATGAATCACCTGAGGAGTCCACTACATTGAGCTATTGTACACATCTGCATGTGCACGCATGCACACACACACATACACACATACACACACAATTTAACGTGGAAGGGATCCCAATCATGGACACAGTCTGTTTTCATGTGTGTATGTGTGTGTGTGTGTGTGTGTGTGTGTGTGTGTTTTGTTTTTGTTTTTGCGTTTGGTTTTGTCTGATCTAGATTAGATTAATTTGACCTGGTGTGGTTTATCCTAGCCTGGTCTGATGTAGTCTAGTTTGGGCTGGTTTGGGCTGGTCAAGTCTGTTCTGGTCTGGTCAGGTCTGGCTAGTCCGGTCTAGTCTTGTCTGGTCGGATTTGGTTTGGCATGGTCTGGTCTAGCCTGGTCAGGTCTGGTTTGGTCTGGTCGGGTCTGCTTAGTCTTGCCGCCCCATTCTCCTTCCTTGGCGTGCATGCTCCTACAGCTTTCTTCATGCTCGTTCAGACTTGAGGGGGTTTGAGCATACAGTTCATGTCACAATACTGGGACTTTGCTGTCCACACTTCTCTGCACCTCGCCCTTCTTATTTCACCCCACAGCCTGGAAATCCCTGCTAGGCAGCCAGTGTGATCTGGCTCATTGTCCATGATCACTGCCCATGGTGTGTCTGCTCCCTGTCTGCTCAACCTTCCGCCACTAAGGCACAGCCCATTTCCCATGTGCGGCCACCGCCGACGTAGTCAGTCAATGCCCGTGGGCTGCACTCACCCCCAAGGTGCACCTGCGTCCAAGTCGCTCGCGTGTACCTGCAGCCTAGGCTGCAGTGAGTGTCATCCTGTGGCTGAACTTCGTCCTGACACGCTTATTCCGACCAGCTGTATCCCTAGCAGTGAGATCGCGGGGTCAGAAGGCAGGTGTATTCTTACCTGTAATAGGTGTTGCCAGTCTGTGCCCCTCTCCCCAAAAAACAGCTCGACAGTTCCCGTAGACAGGATATCAGTAACTACCTGACTCCAGCCATCGGGCATCTTATTACTTGATTTTGCATTTTCAGGACCGACAGTGAGGCCGAGCACCTTCTCCCACGTTCATCAGTCATTTGGATTTGTTCTTCTGTTGCTCTGTTTTTTTTTTTTTTTCGTTGAGATGTTTGTCTTTTTTAATTCAATTACTAAGAATTTTCTGTTTTAGATTTTAATCCTTTATCTGGTATTTGTGATGCATCCCCTTCTCTATGTTTAACAATGGCGTTTCGATCTCGTGCATGGTATCTTTATCCTGCATTTGTAACAGATTTACTGTCACCATACGTACCTGCCGTTTGATTTCTAGCTTTTGGGTTTATTTTCTTAGTTTAAAAGGTATTGCTATGCCATAGATTATACAAGGGGTCTTCAAAAACTTTATGGAGGGCCAGCAGGTTGCATGGTGGTGAGGTGCTGGACTCCCACATAGATGACTACAGTTCGAGTCCCAAACCTGGTAGCTTGCTTTTTCACTTTTCCTCTCTCTCTCTCTCTCTGGAAAGTGCATGTACTCTACAGTAAATAATAATAATAAAACTAAATTTTTCAAAGTTCGTGGAAAAAATAAAATTAAAGTACACGCTTGTTTTGGTGCAAAAGTTTTAAAATTTCATGCGTAGTTCTTTCATAATATCCATTTTCCATGAACTTTTTGTAGATGCTGCATACATGGTTTTCTAAACTTTTTAATTTAAGTGTCTCTTTCTTCCATGAGCAAGAGAAACACAGACAGAGACAGAGAGAGATACAGAGACAGAGAGACACCCCAGCAGGGCCCGGGTGCTACAGTTCACTCCCAGCCTCAGCCAGTTCTGGATCATGGGTGTCCATATGCCCAGTGTGTTCAGGGAGCTCTCCAGACACAAACCTGGAACCTTCCTGCCTAGGTCAGCTTCACAGTGTCGCGTTACCACTGCACCAACGTCTAGCCCCTCGTTTCCTAGATTTTTATATTTTCTGGTTTATTTTTTATGTTTAGGTATTTCATTGACTTAGAATGTATTCATAAATATGATGTGAGATAGGGATTCAGCTTGATTTTCCTTCAAATGGATAGCCAGCTAGGCCATCACCATCGTTAAAGAAACACTCCTTTTCAACTGAAAAGAACTATCACCCTCGTCATAGTCACAGCCATATAAACATGGTGACTATTCTAGTGCTTTCTGTTTCATTCTGGTGTTCTTTCGTCTCCTCCTGCCCAGACACTATGCCGGCTTGGTTACAGAGGCTTTGGGATACGTTTTAATATCTCCAAGGCTCTCTAGTCTTGTTGTTCAGAAGTCATGGGAGCCATTGAGATTCTAATTAGGATTGTATTACGTTTTTATTATAGTAAGCTTTCTATCCAGGAATATCTCATTTGTTCAGCCTATGTAAGATTTTTTAAAAGATTTTAATTTTCTTCTTTTAATCCTGATATCTTTCTTTCTAAATTTATTATACCTTTGATCCTATTGCGAGTGAGTTATTTTTCACATTTTCACATGGGGCTAGTCTATTACTATAGGGGGAAAAGCTATTCTTTAAAATATTTATCTCAGAACCAATTATCAAATTTCCTTATGTAATTTCAACTGTTTTTTTTTTTTTCCCTAATTCTGAAGTTGTTACAGTTTCTGTATACAATTATAGTTTCAGTAAAGGGGTTAATATTGTATCTTCCCTTTCAGAATATATTGGTATCTCTATGCACAGGTTAGGCTGGGGGGCGGGTTTGTACTGAATCTACCAGGTTGTGTGTATAAGTTACAGTATTGATCTGTTCAAGTTTTTCATCTCTTACTGTATCTGATTATGCTTCAGCATTTCTTCTGGGTTTTCAGGTTTATTGCTGTAGCTGTATACCTGTGTTTGCCTGCAGTCTTGGATTTCTTCCACATCTGTGATTATACTTCCTTTCCTCATGGCTGATACACTGTTGCTTTTTCTCTCCTAGGTCACTTTTTTTTTTTCTACTTTAATTAGGCTTTTCTTTTTTTTTTTTTTAAAGATATTTATTATTTACACCACTGAAATAGTCCCATAAAAAGATACACCATGTCTATTTAAAAGGATGGATTCTTTGAAATACAAGAACTGTATAAAGCAATGCTGTCAACACAAAACAATGGTCACGTAACACATCTGCAGGCTTAAGCATTGCAAATAATATATTTTTTTTATCCTATGGCTAGATATTTTCACCTAAACACAGTGTTAGCACTTAGACAAGATACAGCTGAAATAGAACTCTTCTTGTTCACGCTTAGGGTTGAATCGGTGATATGTCCTGCTTTACAGTTTATTGCCTTCAAGAGCTTTTAATAGTTTTAGGTAGAAGAGTTTCCACGTAGCCATCAAAAAGAGACACACTATGTTCCTTACTTTTATTCTTCAGGCTTCTGTGTCGTTTCCCTTACTAGGACTGGGCTGTATCACAACCGACCTTTTCCGGGTTTACTTTATACTGACACATACGCGACCCAGCTGAGACAGCTCAGAGTTCTGAGACGTAGCTAATGGGGTGTGGAAGAAAATCTGTGTGTGATGGAGGAATAAAAAATCTTGGTTATTTTAGGAATAACAGACTAGGTTTTTAAAATTCAAGACCTTTTTATTTTGGTTTTGAA
Organism: Tupaia belangeri chinensis; assembly: GCF_000334495.1. NCBI lineage: Eukaryota > Metazoa > Chordata > Mammalia > Scandentia > Tupaiidae > Tupaia > Tupaia belangeri. The sequence continues at coordinate 2,738,953 of NW_006159521.1, read as the reverse complement.
GGGAAGAGCACTAGTTTTAAGATGAGTTTGGTTTTGATCTGATAATAACATGAGACAAAAACATGTAACTTGTTTCCAAAGTCACAAAATTACATCATTGCATATACATTTTCTCTACTTCCTGTGGGCGTGTGTGTGTGTGTGTGTGTGTAAAAGAATTAAGTAATCAATGTTGTAGAAAATACTTTTTAAGAGTAATATTATATTCACATAAGGGAAAAGTATTTTTAGCATATTGCTATGATCTTCCAAAAAATACAAAATTAAATTTACAAAAACTGGAAGACTAAGTCCAAGCAGTCTGGTATTTGCTTCAGTGACCTGTACTATCACAATGATTCCTAGCATAAAGCGAGAAGTCTGGGGCCAGCAGGTGGCATGGTGGTTAGAGGCGCTGGACTCCTACATGGCCGACTGTGGTTCAAGTCCCAGACCTAATGGCTTGCTTGCTCTCTCTCTCTCTCTCTCCCTCACCCCCCATCCTTTTCTGGTCAAATTAAAATAAATAAATAAATAAATGGATAAATAAAAAAGTTAAATAAAATAATTCTTTAAAAAAAAGTAAGAAACCTGCGAATTTCAAGTATCTTAAGTAACTGGCAGTACAACATGTAACTACTGTCCTTGCTTTATAGAGAGATACCTTTCCCAATATTTATGATTCAGATCCAAAAACTTACCTAATTTTGCTATCTCCTTGAGGTACTCAGTTCATTTGAAAAGCTCTTTGTCTTTAACACAATTTAGGTGCACTTTCATGAAAGACCTTATCTTAAATCCATTCTGCGGGTTCATTAGAAAATTTCTTCCTGTGTTGCCAGGACCAGCTTGGCAGGAACAGGTTTTTCTGAGTGGGGAAGGCTGTGGATTAGAAATAGACTCAATAACCAACAAGCAAAGACACACGAGCATAGAGAAGCGAGGATTGGGTGGGCACAGCTTCTCTGATGGAGCAGTTGTGACCAGAATCAGCCTCAGGTTTATTCTTGTAAAGGGCAGGAAAATGAGGGGAAAATGGATGTAAAGGGAATGGGGAAGAAGGAAGTAGAATGTAAAGAGATTAGGGGAGGGGAAATTGGAATGTAAAGCCAGTTGGTTTGGGATGTAAATTGTCTGAAGATGTGAAAATGCTGGCATCATATAATTTCTCTGATCCTTTTTGGAGGACAATTTGATAAATGCATGCAGTTAATTTGTTGATATGTTTATGGAGTATATTTAATTTGTGTATTAGTACTGACTTGTCTTTTTGTTTTAGTTAACATTTTAAATGCAGTGGATATTTTAGGTTGTTGATTTTTATTTGTTTGTTGTTGGGTTTTTGAAACTAATTAGATTTGTATAAAAGATAATTTCTTGATAAGCAGGCCTTGCCTAGTATTTGTTAATTATTAGGGGCAAGTTTAGACTGTGTAGTTGTTTCTAACATTGTAATTGTATAAGGTGTCATGGGACTGCGTTGTGTATAAGTCATTTTTAATTTTTTTAGAGTTTTAAAGAAAATTGGCTTATGTTGACGTTGATTTTGTTTTGGATTATTAGGATTAGGAGTTTTATGACAGGGTAAAACTTAAATTTTAATTTTTGTTTGTTTGTCTTGTAAAGTTTTTTGAAGGGGTGTTAAAGTGGAAGTTTTTGTTTGTTTGTGTTAGTGTTATTTGATATGTAAGTAGATTTTGACTGGGAAGCAGTAGGCTATAGTGGGGGAGTATTAGGCCTAAGGGCAGCAGTTTTGTTTTTTTGTTCTGTAACTGTTTTGGAATTTGCAATTTTAAGTTTGTTTAACTTTAAAAGACTGTCATTTTCTTTACCAGGTATTACTTTTGTATTCTTTTTAGTTAAAGACTCTGATATTTTAGGTAAGAGTGTTTAGGTAAGAGTGAGGCATAGCCCTCCAGAGTGTTAGTTGGTGGAGTTATTAAACTAACTCTGTTTTCTTTTTGTTTCTTTTTTTTTTTTTTTTTGAGGGTTTTGTTTCAAGCACTTTTTAATTAAATTTTACAGGGAGAAAATAAAGATGGGAATTTTGTTAGGACCCTCTGTTGTATTTATTTATTTATTTTTTACTTCGTCCTAAGTCTCCTCATACACTGTTCCTTGCTCTGGAAACTAAGGGCATATTTTTGGTATAAAAATTAGGAACTGATGTAATTGTTTGATATTAACTTTATTACCCCTAGCTTTTTTTATTATTTTTTTTGGAGAGGTTTTTGCCATAGGGCGCATGTGCTCGCCAGACAGACAGAGAGAGACAGAGAGACAGAAAGCGAGAAATCACCCCCCCAGGGGGGATGGTCACCCCACAATCCCTTCTCCTCCATTCTCCTCTCAGGATCTTGGGCACGCACGCACACGCGCCCAGTGTGAGTTTTAAGCCACCGGGTCCAGGACGTGAACCACAGTCGATTATGTGGGAATCCAGCAACATAGCCATTACGCTAACTGCTGATCCCATTACCCTTAGCTTTTAACATATAAAATAATATTTGAACATATATATATATTTTTAGATGATTGTGTCCACTTGTTTTATACTCGACAATAATATAATTTACATTTTTTGTTTTATTATTTTTTTTATTTTATTTTGATATCTCCTTACTCTGGTATTTTTTCTGTTTGTTTTCTTTTATTTTGGTATTTTCTTTCTTTCTTTTTACTTTGGTATTTCTTTTTACTCTGGTATTTTTTTACTCTAGCATATCTTTCTCTTTTACTCTTATTTTATTCTATAGGATTCTTACCTTAATAATATTTGGCTGGCTTCAAAGAGTGTTTATTTGTCTGACTTTTTTCCTGTATTCAGGCCCCACGTTGGGCGCCACTTTGCCTGGACTATCTTGGCAGGAACACGGTTTTCTGAGTGGGGAAGGCTGTGAATTAGAAACAGATGCAATAACAAACACACAAAGACACACAAATATAAAAAAGCGAGGATTGGGTGGGCACAGCTTCTCTGATGGGGAAGTTGTGACCAGAACCGGCCTCAAATTTATTCTTTTAAAAGGCAAAAAATGGGGGAAGGGAAAAATGAAATGTAAAGGGAATAGGGGAAAAAAAGATTCAAATGTTTAAAAAAAAGGAAAAAATAAAAGATAAAACCAATTGTTTTTAAATATAAATTGTCTAAAAATATAAAAATGACTGGCACCATATAATTTCTCTAATCTTTTTTCAAAAAACAATTTAATAGACACATATAACTTCCTTTAACCCAATACTAAACAATAATAAAATATTAAATATCAACAACAACAACAAAATAACCATTAACAACAAACAAATACTACTTTCATATATAAATATTTCTCAATAACCCTACTAAAATAACTTACAAAAACACATTTCTGCATGTGTCTACAAGCCACATGTTTTAATCACATGTTTTCAAACTAACTACTGTCCACATTATGTCATCAAACACAATGGTGTTTTTATTGCTGTAAAACTCCGAAAACTTTCCCATATAGCACCAAGTGGCTATACGTCTATTAACCCTCTCCGTGGAGTATGCACTGTTACAGCAGCACTGTCCACAGTGAAGGTAATCCTGTAACTTGCATTGTGCTCACTCCCAGTTCTTTCATTTTTCCTTCAATCCACCTGATCTTTGTTGCAGACCAGATAACAACGTCACAATCTTCATATGTAGATGTCAGGAATTTGTGAAGACAGGGCCGCATTAATGCTACTCCAGCCTCTGAACAAGACCTGTGGTCAAATAATGTATAGTCAACATCCAGTTACTAAAGATTTTCCCTTCCCAGGGAGGATTCAAAATTTCTTCTTTGGGGAACCAGCAGTTAGCGTAATGGCTATGTCGCTGGACTCCCACGTAGTCGACCGCGGTTCACGTCCCGGGCGCATGTGCGTGCGTGTCCAAGATCCCGAGAGGAGAATGGAGGAGAAGAGATTGCAGCGTGACCATCCCCCCTGGGGGGTGATTTCTCGCTTTCTCTCTCTATGTCTCTCTCTGTGTCTTTCTGGCGAGCGCACACGCCCTATAGCAAAAACCTCTCCAAAAAAAAAAATTTTTTTTTTCTTCTTTGTACTCTTAGTCTGTGAGAAATTTTCAGTAGATTTTCTTCCCTCTTTTCTACTTCCACTACTTCATGTTCAATAACAAAGTCATTGACATCATCTTTGTCATAAGGCAGACCTAAGACATCTTCCAAGCTCTCCTCCCAAGATCCCTTCATCGTGAGTTTAGTATTTGGTTTCAGTTTGAGAGCTCCAAGCTTAACATCATTTTCTGCAGATTTGCCTTTAACTTGGAGTCCAAGTAACTTTTGGCATTCAGGCAACACTCCTGTAAGGGTCTTGAGAAACTGTTTAAGATCTAGCATGGTAATACCTTATGAAAGTGCGGTCACTGAATATTTCTGTCCACCCTACTTTACAGTGATAGGGACAGTCATTCTTGAAACCTACGAGGAGGCAACTTTCCTTTGGTAAGGCCTGGAGTGCAGTGGAACCAGCGGCAGCTGAGGCAGGAGCCATTAATTAAGTTTTTCAAATGTCAGAATGATGTTTAACATTGAAATCTGGCTATTTTATATTTTACACATATATTTGAAATAATGGACCTTTGTGACCACTCTCCCACCTTGACCCACTTGACTGTCATTATCCTTAGGGATCCTGACTCTCAACTGAAAAGGCGGCCCCACCACTCTGAGGGAAGAGGCCCCACTGGACTATGAGCGCCTTCCAGAAGAGGGCTTTGCTCCCCAGCACCTGCAGAGGAACGGGCACTGGGGCCCCTTCAGGGGTGTTGAGAAGAAGGCCACAGCAAAAGCTGAGCTAGTCCCTTAGAATGGCTTTTAGGCCACAGAAAGAAATAAGGATGTTTCTCTCTCTCTCTTCCTCTCCGCCCCTCCTCCCTCTCTCCCCTCAGTTCGAGGTGATATTTACTCACTGAACAAAATTTAGAACATCTGGATATGTCAGAAGAAAAATTAAAAACCACCCAACATCAGAGAGCAAAAGCCAACACTGTGGAGGAGGCAGTCACGCTCCGTTACTTCCAACCGTGGGATCTCAGCCAGCGGCTCCACCTGTCATTGCCTCAGTGTCCCCGTCTATAACACAGGGAGACCACTGACGCACACAGGGTATGAGGGTTAGGGGACATGATATTTATGATCCACAGGAAAAACAGCGGACAGCTGTTACTAGGGACATTTTGGTACGTGTCTTTCCTCTATACAAATATGTATTATACAAACATATACATTCGTGCAATTAAAATGGAAGCTACATCGCAGCACATGCTAGAACAAGGAGTCGCTGCTCTCCTTCCAGCCCCAGCTCATGGACGCAGAGCTCGGCTTGCTTTCTGCACCCTCAGTCCCGCGTCACACTGAACATCCCTCCAGGCAGGCTAGAGCCTTCCTCCTAGTTAGAGGTGTGAGCTCCTCCTAAATTCACCTGCGGGCTATTAAGGATCAAAGAAAACCTAGCTTATGCTTTTTCATGAGATGTGACTCATAGGTGACATCTTACTGCTGGATGCAGTGACACTTCTCAGAATGAAACAGAGTTCCCTATTTCCAGGGTCATAGTACACAAGCAATTTAAGTGCACTCCAAGGGTGTGGTTTTAAACAAGATTGCCCAGACTGGCCAAAGGAAAGTCAAGTCTGTCATCCCGTCTTCTCTGATCCCAAAGCAGTGTTTGCGATCTCAGAGCACCTCTCTATTCTGATATTTATTAAATCATATTATCTAAAAATGCATAAAGTTACTTCATCATTTCGGTATGTTCGTGTCCATCCCACAAGACTTGCACTCCTTCTTCAACTTCCGTTGTCTGAGTCACACATAGAGTGGATAACTTCCATGCTCATTGGACAACTGAGTCAATGACCGAATGGGTAACTGACCTTCTACCCAGGCTACAGGGTAAAAGGGAACTTGGGGGCCAGCAGTTAGCGTAATGGCTATGTCGCTGGACTCCCATGTAGTCGACCGCGGTTCGAGTCTTGGACCTGGTGGCTTAAACTTGGGACCAGCAAGTGGCATAATGATTAAGGTGCTGGACACTCCCACATGGCCAACCATGGTTCAAGTCCTGGATCTGGTGGCTTGCTTTCTCACTTTCCTGCTCTCTTTCTCTGTGTGTGTGTGTCTCTCTGTGGCCAAATTAAAGTAAATTAATAAATAAAATTAAATAATTTTTTTAAAAAAAGGGAACTTGAACTAAAAGTCAGATCTCCTGATTCTAGCTCAGTTCTTATATCTTTCTATGCTTTCACTAGGATGACTTATATCTTGTACCGAACCCAAGTGATTCAGCAGCCTTTGTCAGCCCTCTTCATCACCCATTCACCCATGTAGTAAATTAACATAGAGCAGCCACCATATGTCCGGTGCTTCCTCTAATATATGGCTACACCAGAGTTGAGAGTATTGACCTTGGCCATCACTGTTATCAAATAGTCTAAGGGGGCCAAGCCACACTGCCTAGGGAAGGAGGGCCTGCTTCCCTTCCTACCCCTTCCTACCCCTGCGGCAGCCCAGCCTTATAGGGAAGTCAGGTTTAGGTCGGAGAAATTTCACTCTAAGGACTTCCTATGCCCCAATACCTTCTCGGGCACTCTACCTCAGGTACTCAGGCCCTTCCTGCCATCCTGTCTACCTTGTAGGGGTGTGGAATTGGCTCCTCCACATAATTCATTCACAGGGGCCAGCACTCAGGGGCCAAGATGACAGGAGAAACTCAAGCCCACTCCCCAACAAAAGCCATAAAGAAATCAATCCCGCGCGGGGTGGGATTGAAGTTATTTCATTTGAATTGTAAGGTCAAGGTACTTGATACCTGGAGGTGAGAATGAATGAATGAATGGTGAATTAATGACTGCTAAGATGCTAATGGCATATGGCAGTTTAGTGTCTTAGTGTCCCCAAAAGACCATCACTATCTCACAGAGAGGCCTCAAGCTCCATGAGAGAGACACGTTTGAGCTGAGGCTCGTGTGGGTGCTCTTTAAATTTATGGACCCCAATTTCAAGAGCCCCTCCAGCCCCATCCTACCTATTGGATCCCAGTGAAGTCAAAAGTGAGTGTGACCAAAGCTCTGCCCATTGTCATGATGCTGCAAAGTAACCTGGTAGGAATGGCAGGAAACTACACCCTAAAAAGACCTCTTTTCAAATCCAGTTCTTGACTTTGTGTGAGCCCAAGGAAGTCGAGCTGTGGAAATACCACTGTTCCTTCCTGGGACAAGGTGGTGTTGGGAGGTTTCAACCAGGAAGCTGTCTGCAACGCCCAATCTAAAGAGCTGTTTCAGAGCTTCTACAGCGTATTCTTCCTTGGGCATAGGTTGTATCCGACTCCATGTTAGCCACAAATCTCAATTTCTTGGACAACCTTTACTCAGGTTCACCTTCAAGCCCAGACAGAGTGGGGAAGTGCTGGTTTGGATCGTGGGAGTAATGGAAGTAGATGCACAGCAACTGGCTTGGAGAAGTGATGACGGTGAACAAAGAAGGTCACAAGGTGAGAAACTGAAAAAACAACAACTGTAGGGACAGAACAGAATGGGCTATTTATAGGGCTATGAAACCCCATCACCCCATAAAACTTAATAACCTCTGAAGATATCTCTGGGGAGCTAGAGAGCACCAGAGCAGTTGGGCCACAGTTATGATGCTCAAGCCGACCACGAGGTCCCTCTGCAGTGCTCAGGCACGCGTACAGACAGCGGGTGTTCATAGTGACCTCCAAGTCAACAAGGAAAAGCGACATTGTGCTGTGCTATGTCTACTAAGGAAGGTATAGATGAGGTACACTTTCAGAAAGTTCTCTGTTAAAAATGGTCACAAGAGAGGACCAGCAGGTGGCATAGTGGTTAGAGAGCTGGACACTCCCACATCACAGACCATGGTTCAAGTCCCGGACCTGGTGGCTTGCTTTCTCACTCTCTCTCTCTCTCTGGTCAAATTAAAATAAGTGAATGAATAAGTTAAATTAAATTAAACAATTCTTTTTTTAAAAAATGGTCACAAATTGGAGTGGGAAGGTCATGTAGACCTGGATTCGAATGTAGCTCCACCGTGAACTGGCCTTTGGCTATGCAAGTTACTTAACACCTCCTAGCCTCAGTTCCCTTTCAAGCACAGCAGAAATGGTAAGAGCTACCTCACTGAACTGCTGAGTGCCTTAAAAAAACAGCACAGGAGGCCAGCAGGTGGCATGGTGGTTAAGGCACTGGACTCCCACATGACCAATCATAGTTTGAGTCTCGGACCTGGCAGCTTGAAAATCATGCCAGGTGCACGTGTGTGCATGCCCAAAGTCCCAGGAGGAGAATGGAGGAGAAGGGACTGTGGAGTGGTCATCCCCCCTGGGGAATGAGTTCTCATGTTCCTTCTCACTGTCTCTGTCTCTCTCCAGTGAGAGCACATGCCCTGTGGCAAAAACCTTAAAAAAAGAAAAAAGAAGGAAAAGGAAAGAAAAAAGACCACATGGCCTGCAGCCAGCACAGGTGTCGCTGTGGTTTCCGTTACTAGGGAAACTTATAGATCTAACACCCTGGTCCTACCACAGCACCCGACAAATTGAGCATTGTATCTTTTTTTTTTGACCATTGTTGCTACTACGGCTACTGTCGTTCCCACGGAGAGACCAGGGAAGCAGCCATTTTCAAGGCTCAGATGAGCTCTTGGGTGTTAGTGCCCCTACCCAGAGTTAGGTTCCACCCCGCTCTGCACTCCCCAGGCACCTGTCCACACCTGTTAGTCAGGCGTCCTTGTCATTGCGGAGCTGGTGTTCTGGGATGGGTGACAGTACGCTATTGCATTCAGGCAGATTGGGCTCAGTCTTATGAATAGCTTTGGCCAAGCTATTTTTTTCTCTCTCTGCTTCATTTTTCTAACCTGTAAAGGAGAGATTCTAAGATACCTGCTTCCCAGGGAGAGCGCATGGATGAGATGAGTTCTAGTGTACATTTCTCGGACCACTGCCTTGGGGATATAAAAAGTGCCACCAAGTGTTAGCTCGTTATTATTAATACATAATAAATATGCATATGTACATACGTGTGTGCATATATAAATATGCATGTGAATATAATTTGGCATCTTATTAAAATGGACAGTAGGCAAATGAATGAATGACAAAAGTAGATGAGCTGAGAGCAAGTATTTGATTGTTTCAATGACTCGCTGGCAGGTTTGCTAGCAAGGCTGTGACCTTCCTTTTCTATTGTAATTAATGGGTTTGTGGAGATGGGGGGGGTTGGAGAAAAGGGAGTCCACAGTGGACACTAAAGCCCTTTCCAGATTTTGCAAGACACCTTGCCACAGGGGAGGAGTTCAAGGAGTAAAGACCCTTGCCTGAAGCTCTCAGAGAAGGAATCCCATCGGCCATTCTGTGTAAATATACACCATGGCAGGGACAGTCCCCTTTTCTCTGTAGGAAATCCCTTGCTCCCACATTTTGTGTTCACCCTCCTCTGCCCCTGTAAGACGAGGGCATCTGTGTGCTAGGAATGTGCTGGGGGGCACCTGCAGGCACCAGAAACACACCTTCCCATGTACCCCGACTCGGGCTGGCCTGGACACACAGTTGTTTCAATTCCTGTGTCGCATCGTTAGCTGCCGCAGTCGTGTATAAATGGACACGCAAGATCTGGTTGTGAGAAGGTGTCTGGTTTCAGGAAGGCGTGCTCTTGCGATGAGTGTTCCCCAACAGGCAGCCTGGTGCCATTTCCCCGAGCAGGACAGGCACCGCTGCCCGTCTCGAGCTCTTCATCTCCCCAGACCTACCCACAAGTCATCACCACACAAGTGAAAGAGCCACCGGGGGCCGTGGCAGCCTGTCTGGTCGCATGATCACCGTCTTCTTTCCGACGCTTCAAAGCTCCCTGGCCCGAGGTCCCACGGCAACAATCCTGCCTCTTGTCATCAGGTCCAGGTGACGATCTGAAAGCACGCTCCAGGCCGAGCCAGGAATGTTTTTGTCTGACTTGGCAAGTGGCTGCCGTGCCCTGCGGTGGCCAGATATGGGGGCGGGAGATTATTTCTGTTCCCTTCTGGAAATGACCACAAGAGCCAGGCCAGCACAAATCCTGCAGGGAGCTTCAGCTTCCTTCAGAGGACAGGGGAGACTCGGCCAAGCTTGTCTGGGAAACCGAAGCGTCTCCCAGCTGCCATCTCTATCCTGGGCCCCAAAATGAAACCAGAGAGGCCTGGTTAGAAAGAGCGGGTCTTAGAATCTTTACTTCTGCCCACAGGGCCTTTCCTCAGATGTCCAGAGCCCTGGTCTCTGCCACTGCATCTGTGGTTGACACACGCCCCCCTGGTGCTCAGAGAGGGCAGAGGGGTCTATGAGAGGAATCCAAGTCCTACCCTCCAGTTCTGCTTCCCCAGGGGAGGGGAGGGAGGGGGAGGAGAGATGGCTACTGTCATCACGGTCCAGGGAAATGCTCCCACTCCCCCATGAAGCACTCTTCCTCCATCCCCCTCTGCAGAAGGAATCTGAGCTGAACCTTCCCGAGGGCTTTTTTTTTTTTTTTTTTTTTTTTATTTTATTATCATCATAATCTTCTTTCTATTACACTAGATTACATATAACTTTACATTGACTTCCATTGCTTTTTCAAAATGGGATGCCATGCATGTCAGTCAATACAGAGATATCAATCTCCCCGCTTTATCATTCAATATCTTTTCCATGCTTTTCCCAATAATTGTTATTATTATTTTTTTTAAACAATCAATCACTATTTCTCATTTTTGCTTATTAAAAAGACTTCACCCATCATGAAATACTTCCCATACCGGTTCAGTTGAGAATACTATACCGAGGGCTTTTCATTGAACTCTACAAGGAGAATGAAGGAAGAGGTGAAGGAACAGAGTACTAAGTATTCAGCAGTTCCTGTTTATTCGACGGTTATTGAAGGAACCAGTAAAATATGCTGGGTGCTGGGTTGGCAACAGGACAGCCCCTGACACACACCCCGCAAGGATGTTGATAACCCCAGGTGCTGGATTCATGTCCCAGTAGGCCCCAGGGAGCAGCACCACCCCACTCCTTCCTTCCAGCCCTAGTCATTTTACAATGAAAAAATAAATACAATTTTAAAAGTCTAACATAATTTGCTCTCTCATGTGAAGTGGAGGACCTGAACTCCCACAGGCTGAAAGTGCGTGGTAACAGGCATGGTGATTTAGTAGTTGTCATGGAAACAAAACCTGAAACCATAGCCTCAGAAAGCCTCCAGAGGGCCAGCTCAGTGGTGCGGAGGTAGTGCACCGCTCGAGAGAAGCTGGATCCCACATGGTGACCATGGTTTGAATCCCCCAACCCAGACTGGGCATGTGATCAGTGCTTAGGGTCTGGCGGGCTGGAGGGAGGGGATTTTGCCATGACCAGACCCTGCTCTCCCTCTCCCTCTCCCCCTCCCCCTTCCCCTCCTCCTCCTCCTCTCCCTCTCCCTCTCCCTCTCTCTCTCCCTCTCCCTCTCTCTCTTTCTCTCATGCTTTATCATGAATTGAAAAAAGGAAACTTCCATCCACCCTTGACTCACACTTGACTCATACCTGGTACTCACATACTAAATGCTCGTTACAGAGCAGGCAGTGTTACCCACTTGTGTGTGTGTGACAGGGCAGAAGTCGCTGTCCGCACACAGAAGGCTGCCTGAGCAGGTGGCCCGTTGTTGGAATCTAACGCACAGTTGGTACAGCTACTGTTGTAGCTGTGCATCCAGATTATTGTCTAGTGGAAGGGGCCTCCTACGGGCCCCACAAACTGGTAAGGCACCAATAATAGTTCATTGTTGGCTAACGAGTCACTCCCAAATGTAGCAACTTCAAACAACAGTAATCACGGTACTTCCCATGATTCCTGTGGGTCCGGGATTTGAGAGCAGCTCAGCTGGAGGGTCAGTCTCAGGGTCTCACACGCAGTTGCAGTTCAGCGTCAGCTGGGGCTGGGTGTAAATGCGTGCTGGGACTACAGGATGGCTCTCTCCTCTGAGGTGAGTCAGTGCTGGATGTTGGCCAGGGGCCTCAGGTTCTCTTCCTTATGGGCTTCTGGTGTCTTTAAAACATGGTACTGGCTTCGACCAGGGTTATTAGTGCAAGAGATTTAGGCTTAAGTGGCAATGCCTTTTAGAACCTTGCCTCACTCCTAATTGACACTATTATTCTCTACTATTCTTTTTTTTTTTTTTTTTTTTAGAGGTTTTTGCTTTAGGGTGGCTGCGCTCACAGAGACAGAGAGACAGAAAGCGAGAAATCACCCTCTAGGGGGATGGCCATGCTGCAATCCCTTCTCCTCCTTTCTCCTCTCGAGATCTTAGGCATGCACGCACACACGCCTGGAGTGAGTTTAAGCCACCGGGTCTGGGGCTCGAACCATGATCAACTACATGGAAGTCCAGCAATGTAGCCATTATGCTAACTGCTGGTCCCACCACTACTATTCTACGGGTCACACAGACAGCCTTGATTCCACCTGAGAATGGCTTTTACACAAGGGCTGGAAACCAGGATGAGTGGGTCACTGGGCCACCCTGGATGACAGCCACGTCAGGCTTCATCGTCGTGGTATTTCAGGCTAAGCTCTCTGCTGTTTAGCAGAGGTAACAAGTGAGGTGTCCCATTTGTCAAACTCTGCATAGTTGAATGATGCTATCTATAAGTGGACACATTTTAGAGAATTTTTGTGGCAATAAAACAGACAATACTGGGCCAGCCAGTGGCATGGTAGTTCCAATGGCTGGATCCCACATGGCCAACCATGTGGCTTGAGTCCCACACACAGGAGCTTGAAAAACATGCCAGGCAGGACCAGCAGGTGGCATAGTGATTATGGTACTGGACTCCCACATGGCTGACCATGGTTCAAGTCCTGGACCCAGCAACTCAAAACACACTGGGTGCGTGTGTATGCATACCCAAAATCCCAAGAGGAGAATCTAAGAGAAGTGACTGTGGTATGGTCATCCTCCCAAGACACTTTCTGTCTTGCCAGTGAGTGTGTGCACCCTCTAGAAAAAATTATCTCTCTGAAAGAAAAAAAAAAATAAAGAAAAATGCACCAGGTGTGTGTGTGAGCATGTCTGACATCCCAAAAAGGAGGAGACTGAAAGAGAAGGGATTGCAGCATGGCCATCCCCTTCGGGTGTGGGTGTGGGTGTGTTTTCTCACTTTCCCTCTCTCTCTCCAGCAACATGTGCACCCTCTGGCAAAATTAAAAACAGAAATTAACTAACAAACAAAAAGAACCCAGACAATACTCGAAGGCCATCAGACATCATTTAGCCTGTGCCTGACTGTGAGAGGCCTACAGATTACACCTCCCATAGGCACCACCGGCAGCGTTCCGCCAGGTGTCCTTCCAGGACTTTCTACGTCCTTCCCACTGACTCCCACCCTAATAGCACTTAAAGATGCTTCTGTCTACCCCATCCTAACAAAGCTTTCCTTATCTTGTTCCCCTCAGCTGTTATCTTGCTTATCCCCTTTGCAGCCTAATTTCTTTTTTAATTTTTTTTTTTTTTTAGTTTGCTCCAGGGCATGTGCGCTCACTGGAGAGAGAATAAGAAATTACTCTACAGTAGGGGATGACCAGATCATAATCTCTTCTCCTGCATGCTCCTCTCAGGATTTGGGACATGCACACACATATCCAGTGTGTTTTTCAAGCTACCGAACTGAGGATTTGAACAGCACAGTCAGACATGTGGGAACCAGCCACCTTAACTACCACGCCACTGGCCGATCTACACAGCCTAACTTCTTTACAACTTGGCTAAACTTCTCACCTCCCAGTTGCTCCTGCAACCACAAATCCATCTGCAGCCCCTGCAATTCCATGGCAGTTGTCCCTGCTGACCATCAAGGACTTCTTGTTGCCAAAGCCAAAGGACAGTGTTAAGTCCCTCTCTTTCCTGACCTCTTAGCACCGTCTGACACTGTCGAACACGGTCGCTCTTCCCTGGTTTTTCTCTTGCTTCTCTGATCACTCCTCTGTCTCCATTCTGGGTCCCCCTTCTTTCTACCTGCTACTTCAGTGCGGGGTTCCTCAAGCCTCTGTCCCAATTCCATTTCTCACTCTACCCATGTTTCCATGGCGATGCTGTCCATTCATGTGGCGTTCACCTGCCAGCTATACGCTAGTGCTTTTACAATCTGTGTCTGTAGCTCAGATCTCCCTCCCGTTCAGACCCACACAGCCAACTGTGTGATGGATGTCTCCAGTCAGATACCAAAGTGAGCCTGCGGAAAACCAATTTATCATCTCCGCTCCACCCCAGCTCCTCCTCTGAGTTCTCCTGTCTCAGTAAATGGCGTCTTTATCTACTGAGTTGCCAAGATCACCAATGCAGGCATTAATTACCCTTGACACAGCTCTCTCCTTCATCTCAGCTCATCGGTCAGCATGTCCTGTGGGTCCTCCCTCTGATAGATCTCCAGACTCCATCCGCTTGTCTCCACTCCCGAAGTCCGTTCTCTGGTACCACTCACCGTCACCCCCTCAGCTATCTCGGAACTGATCTTCCTCTCTCCTGTCTTCCCCCAAAGCTTAACCACTCTTGTATCATGAGCTGTTAAGATTTTTTGTACATGATTATACTTTTTAAAAACATTTGGTTACTTGCTTTCTATGTTACCTTTTTATTTCATTGTGTTAATATAATATAGTTGATTTCAAGGTATGCTTTACACATAAAGATTCAGGAATAATCCGACTCCCTTATACAGACCAACGCTCCAGATTCATGTGTGGTCTGGATTCCAGTACGTTCTTGTGAGTGACCTTGGCATCCCTCAACCTGCCAGTCAAAGCCCTTATAACCCAGCCCACCACATCTCACCAGCTTCCTGCCACCTACACACCCGTATCCACCCATATCTACTCTTCCAGTCTCTGACGAATCTGGTTTCCTTTGTAGAAGACATTATAATAGGGAACACACTCACCCCAACAGTTCTGTACCTTACAGCATGCCTGCCCCACCTCCAATTACATTTGACATCTGACTTGAGGCCCTAGGCCATCCCCCCTGCCTACATTGTCCTCCTTTGTCCCCTTCCCAATATCCAAGTCTTCATACTCTGATGGAAGTCTACCTCCATGGACCATCCCAGTCCACAATGACCCCTGTACCGTTCTTATCCTTTCTTTCCCTTCAAAAACTGATCACCCAGTACCAGCAGTTAGCATAATGGCTATGTCGCTGACTCCCATGTAGTCGACCACGGTTCACGTCCCAGACCCGGTGGCTTAAAACTCACGCTGGGCGCGTGTGCATGAGTGCCCAAGGTCCCGAGAGGAGAATGCAGGAGAAGGGATTGTGGCGTGACCATCCCCCCTGGGGGGTGATTTCTCTCTTTCTGTCTCTCTGTCTGGTGAGCACATGCGCCCTATAGCAAAAACCTCTCAAAGAACCAAAAAACAAAACAAAACAAAAAACCTGATCACCCTATTGCATTGCTATTGAATTCTCATCGCTATCCTTCCAGCCAAAGCTTTCCTCAGCTATCTCAGTACAGCCCACCCAACTAGACACAGACTCCTGGGGAATCAAGAGCAGAGTGTACATTTTTCTTGTCCAGGGAATTATCTAAGGAGCTTATTATTTGTTAATAACTTGTTCATCTTCGAGCTCCTTTACCTCTCTGAGCCTCAAGCTGTGGAACTGGGGATAACAACTGCAGTATCACCGGGTGGTCGTGAGAATTACACGTGGTAGGGGATAAGAACATGCACTGTACTGTACCTGACAGAGAAGGTGCCCCCAAAACATGAGTTCCCCTTCCCCCAACATCTACTCCTCAGCTGAAAATACAGGAAATACTAGGTAATAGTTTGCAAACTGAATGAATGGATGAATGAATGACTAAATGCATGGCAAAAGACTCAAAGAATGAAATAATGCATTCTTGACTGCACAGTGTGGCCCTGTCAGAGAGGTCAGCGCCTTTCCCTGGCTGGCCCGGGACAGCCTCCTGCCAGAGGGGAGACTGTGCAGGGGGTGGGGGGCTGGTGTGTGCCGTTCGACTCGAAGATCATGAAGTGTTGTTAATGGGCAATCAAGTTTGAATTTGGCTGTTGCTGCTGCAGCCAGCTGATTTTTGTCTGTCTGACTGAGTTTGGAATCTGACAAGATTCCCAGAAGAAAGTGGCAGGCACATGTTTCTTATAAATGGAAAAGAAATTCTTGTGTAAATTAATTTTCACTGGCATAGGCCTGCCTCTGGGCCCTGTAAGAAATGAGAATATGTTGGTCTTGGAGCCCAGGCTATAAATATTTATTCCCACACTGTCGCTGGTGTTTATAGAAAGTCCTTTTTCACTAACGGGCATGCTGTTTGTTCTGACACAGACATAAAACTGTCTGAAAGGCATGGAAGAGCAAGACTTAAAGGGTCTCTGTGAGGAGGGGAGGAGTTTCAGAGGCACTGACCATGTGGTTTTCCAGCTTCCTCCATTGAGTTCATGGTTTCACTTTGAGTTCTTTGGGGAGAGGATGGCTTTGTGGTCAGCTGTGGTCAGCAGAGGAAGTTAACTCTTGTCCAGCCTCACCACAGAAAGCAACAGAGGAGAGAGAGGCTTCTACACCTTTCTTTACTCCCTATTCCCTCTCTCCTCTCCACTTCCAACAGATGTCCCTGTCACCCCAGACCGTGTCTCCTCACCTACATGGGATATTCTTGACTAATATGAACCACGGTTAGGAACCTCAGTCTCGGTTCATTGATATTCTATTAATGCATAAACAATTGAGAGAAAACCTACTGTATGTGGCCACAGATTGACAAATCTAGAAGGGACTTCACTGGTCACCTAGTTCAGGGATTCCTCATAGGGTCCATGGGACTCTTAAGGGATCGGTAGATAGAATTCAATGAGTTGGGACCAGCAGATGGCATAATGGTTACATCACTGGACTCTCACATAGTCAGCTACGGTTCAAGTCCTGGACCCAGAGGCTTAAAAACACACGAGGTATGTGCACACGTGTGTGCGTGCGCGCCCAGAATCCCAAGAGGAGAATGGAGGAGAAGGGATTGTGGCATGGCCATCCCCTCTCAAGGGTGATTTCTTACTTTCTGTCTTTCTGTCTCTCTTGTGAGCACATGCACCCTATAGTAAAACTCTCTCTTAAAAAAAAAAAAAAAAGAATTAATGAGCCCATGAATTTCGATGGAAACTTTTCTAGCTTTATGTTTACTAACTGCTAACTGAAGTTAAGCATTTCCTTCAATTACGAATGGGTGCAACACCCACAGGACAGTGGTCAGTACCTATGGCTTTTTCACCAAAGAAATCCCTATGATTTTTATATCTCATGATAGCTATTGGAAAATTCACAACATTTTCTTACTTCCAATGCTACTTCAAAATCCAGTAAAATGATAAAAGGATAAGTTAAACATGACCTGCCACCAGATCTTGTTATCTGAGGCATCCATAAAAAAGTTTATCTACTAGAGCCAACCAAAGTTTATCTACTGGGGCATGGTGGTTTAGACAAATGCATCCCACGTGGCTGATTGCACAAGTCAAGACCCAGACTCCAGCAGCTTGACAGACATTTCAGGCACATGTGTATGTGCGCCCCAAATCCTGGCAGGATGGAATAGGGAAGAAAGGATTGCAGTGTGACTGTTCTCCATGTGGATCTTTCTCCCTCTCCCTTCCTCATTGTCTCTGGTGAGTACACATGCATGGGCCCTCTGGCAATTTTTTTTTTAAAGAATTTTTTTGTGCTCTGATGACATAAGAGAACGTCCACAGGTGTTGCAGATAAAATGTGTTGACCACTGTTCTGCAGTCCCTAAACATTTAAGAAACCTCCTCTGAGCCAGACTGCTTCTAGGACTGATTCACTTCCTGAAGCAGGGTCTCCACAGAGCTGGAGAACCCCGCCAGGAACAGCTGCCCGCTTTGTCTGTGGTGGGGCCTCTGACGATGAAGGATTTGCAGTGGCAAGTCCTGGTCTGAGGAAGGGACCGCTCTGATGAGGTCATGCAGAGGGAATGCGTTCCTCAGCAGCGGTGAGAGCTGGGACAGCTGCCAGGAGTGTGCTGGGAGAAGCACAGCCCTGGGGCCCAGGAGGAGGAACCCTGCACTTGCCTGAAGGATTAGGCACGTTTGAGGGTCTCAGCAAGTTGCTTTGCAGCTTCACCCTCCTGCAGGCTCAAGTCCTAGGTAAAAAAAAACAATTGTTTCTTTTTCTCTCCTGGCTGTTTCTTTTTCTCTCCTGGCTAGCAGAGGGCCTGTCCTTGTGTTAACTTTGATGATCTGACCAAGCCAAGTCCTGCCGCAACGCAAGACACTCAAACGCAGCAAAACTGCCCAACACACTGATTACACTGTTTTCTAAAGTTTCGATGGTATTTAAACAATTTCAGAGACTTTTTACTGCAAAGCAGCAGGCCCTACTCCAAACACGCTGAGTCAGAATTTTAAAGGACGTGTCCTGGGAATCTAGGTTTTAAACACACTTCCCCACTGATTTTCTTTCTTTCTTACTTTTTAATTATTTCATTTAACTTTATTTATTTATTTTAATTTCACCAGAGAGAGAGAGAGAGAGAGAAAGTGAGAAAGCAAGTTGCCAGGTCTGGGACTTGAACCACATCCAGCCATGTGGGAGTCCAGCGCCTTTACCCACCATGCCACCTGCCTACTCCTTCCCCCCGAGCTGATTCTCATGTGCAGCCACACCTTGGAAGTGCTGACTTAAAGGATCACATCTGGGCCAGCAGGTGGCATGCTCCCAAACCCAGTGGCTTGAAAATCACACCAGGCACATGTGTATGTGCGCCCAAAATACTGAGCAGAGAATGGAGAAGGGATTATGGAATGGCTATCCCCTCTGGGGGTGATCGATCTCTCTCTCTCTCCTCTCTTCTCTCTGTGTCTCTGGCAAGCACACACACCCTATAGCCAAAACCAGAAAAAAGAAAAATAATGATGGCATCTATATCCTTAATCCTGGCATTCAAGGCCTCCAGAAGCAGGTCCTAGTCCACATGGGTGGAACATCACATTGGGAAACACACAAAGTGTGTAGTAATCATATAAATAACAACAGCTGACATTGATGGAGTGCCTGCCAGTTGCCATGTGTGAGGCTAAGTGCTGAATCACTATTTAATCAACATGTTGGCTCTAGTATTACCATTTTGCAGATAAGAAAAGTAAGACATAGACTGTCAGTGTGTTGGAAATGGAATTCAGACAGAAATCTGTCATGTTCCAAAGTCCATGTATTCGACCTAGGTTGCAGGATTGCCAGGGAGTGAGGGATTGACCAAGACATGGGACTTTCAGTGCTAAAACCAGGAACGTCCTGGGTAAACAGGGACAAGTCGGTCACTCTATCTGACTTAGAGATTTCTGCCTGAGATCGAAGCTGAGTTCTACTGGGTATCATCGGGCAAGCCTTTCCACCCAAGGATTTACCACATTCCTCATCTGAAAAATGGAGATTATCCGACGTCTCCCGGAAGGTGGTTGCGACCATTAAATGCGATAGTGCATGTGTAATAGAAAAGGTGAACTCTCCCAAGGTCTGCCTCCCCATGGCCTGGTCCGTGTTTATTTCAATTCTGGAAAAATCTCAGCCATTGTCTCTTTGAGTAGTTCTCTCCCATTCCCTCTATTCCC
This sequence comes from Tupaia belangeri chinensis, assembly GCF_000334495.1. Lineage (NCBI taxonomy): Eukaryota > Metazoa > Chordata > Mammalia > Scandentia > Tupaiidae > Tupaia > Tupaia belangeri. The sequence continues at coordinate 2,719,315 of NW_006159521.1, read as the reverse complement.
AACTTCTGAAACTCCTAGTCATTAACTATGTCTTAAAGTCTCTCAGCCAAGTTTAATTTTCTTATAAGTTTTCACTCACATTTTGAACTTTTCGTTTGCACTCTGTGAAATCTATGATACTTTCTTCTAACTTGTGCATCTATTCATCAGCTGTACCCAACTAAACTTGATCCTGTTTGTTGAATTAATTCAGTATGTCATAAATGGAAAATAATTTTGAAAATAATAATTGAAAATGTTAACTAATATTTTAACTAGACATTTTAAATTCTTACTAATTTTGTTGTTGTTGTTGTTCAGTGTCAAAGGGGGCATGCTCTTGCCAGAGAAAGAGAGAAAGAAAAAATACCCTCCAACGAAGCATGGCCATGCCACAATCCCTTCTCCATTTCTCTAGTCCATCAGGATTTAGAGCACAAATGCAATGTTCCAGACATGTCTTTCAAGCCACCGGAGCTGGGATGCAAACCACGGTTGGCCACGTGAACTCCCAACACACAGCACTTAATCACTGCACTGTGGGGCCAGCCCAGCTAATCATTTTTTATCACCAGAATTTGTTTTGTCTTCATCATATCCATCTGATCTTGCTTCGTGTCTACCTGGTTGTTGGTTTACAGACCTCTTGGCTTCTCCCCAAGTTTATTCCTCTTTGTTTGTGTCTCCTGGAAATGTGTTCTCCCACCTGTTGGCTCCGTTGGCTGTCTCTCTTAGCCTCCCTTTCCCTCTGGGTTTTGCAATTGGATTTGTGTGTATGTCTGGGGATTGAGCATGCCGTGCTGTGTTTTGAAAATTTCCTCTGTCTCTGTCATCTCTTCCTCCCTCTCTGACTGACACCTTCCTGTCACCTCTACTCTGACCCAGCAACCCCAGTTCACAGTCAAGTTTAATGTTGGTGGCTCGAGGTTCTCCGTGGAGCTGCCTCTGGCAGTGTGACAGTCAGGCCACCATTGCCCAGGGCCTGCATGCTTCCTTCTGCCTCCCTCGGAATTCAGCTCTCGGGAAGTGGCAGCCCTGACCGTGACTGCTGTCTTCCTTCCTTCAGTTTCCATTCATGGCAGGGTGGGAAGGCCTGCTCCCCACCTCCATCTCACACAGTGGGCCTGGCTCTGATCCCCCCAACATGACACTGTGATTTCTTTTTTCTTTTTCTTCTTCTTTTTTTTTTTTTTTTTTTTTTTTTTTTTTTTTTTTTTTATATTGCCCAAAAAACATTGCACACACAAAACAGAAAATGAGAAATCACCACCCAGGGGAATGGCCACGCCACAATCCCTTCTCCTCCGTTCTCCTCTCAGGATCTTGGGCATGAATGCACGTGCGTCTGGCATGAGTTTAAGCCACCGGGTCCGGGACGCAAACCGTAGTCAACTACATGGGAGTCCAGTGACATAGCCATTACGCTAACTGCTGGTCCCTAACACTGTGATTTCTCATTACATAAGAGGAGCCAGAATGGCCCATCTTCCCTGCCTGCTCCGAGACCTGGAGCCCAGGCTCACTGATCCCCTCACGAAGGCCTGGGTCTTGGGCTGCGATTGAACACTGAAACTTGTCTATTGCAGTTAAGTGTTCCTCTGTGCCTTCTAGGGGTTTCCTCTTCTTTTCAGTTTTGCCTTACCCAGCATTTAGGAAACAGAAGACCCTGAAGTAATCATCCTATTAATCCATTTGGACTTAGAATGTCCCTGAAGTTATATTTTACAAGAAAATGAAAACAAAGATTCAAAGTTTTCACAGATTTGTCCTTGGCCACTCAAGTAATAGCCCCATACCTCGAGAAAGAAACAGGAAGACAAGAGTGATGGTAACACCTCAACTGACTTTACCAGGCCAATCCAAGTCACAGAGTGGGACAGGGACAGAGCCCTGTGCTGGATCCTCCTCTGGGAGCCCGAAGCCATTAATTCACTGAATGATCTCTGGTGTTAATTGCTTAGCCCCTTGTCTGTCCCTGTTAACATGAGACTTATTCCAGTTCTGAAGTCTGTGAGTCTGTCATCAAAAGTCAGCATGATCATTGGGACCAGCAGTTAGCGTAATGGCTATGTCGCTGGACTTCCATGTAGTCGACCGCGGTTCGAGTCCTGGACCCGGCGGCTTAAACTCACGCTGGGCGCGCATGCATTCGTGCCCAAGATCCCGAGAGGAGAATGGAGGAGAAGGGATTGTGGCATGGCCATCCCCCCTGGGGGGTGATTTCTCGCTTTCTGTCTCTCTGTCTCTCTCTGTCTGTCTGGCGAGCACACGCGCCCTATAGCAAAAATCTCTCCAAAAAAAGAAAAAAAAAAAAGTCAGCATCATCCAGACTCTCATGAACCAGAAGCAGGGTTCTCAGCGTTTCCTTATTACCTGCCCTCTCTCAAACAACTGGCCCATCTACCAGGGCTGCCATTCCAGAAATTATTGAACTTGGGGCCCAGATGGCGGCACAGCAGTAACACAATGCTCTGCAAGGCTGGCCCACAGGGGGACATTCCTGGTTCACGTCCAGACACTTCCCTGAACACACAGGCGCACGCATACCTGTGATCTGGGGTGATTTATAGTGATCTGGGCTGGTTTATAGTGTGAAGACCCTGTTGGGGGTGATTTTCTCTCTCTCTGTCTCTCTCTTTCTGTCTCTCTTGCTCATAAAAAAAAAGAAAAAGGTAGACTTTTTTAAAAAATAGAAATTATAAAATTTAGCAAAGCCTGTTTGTCAGAGAAATTATTGCTCAAACACTACTTAGGTTTTTTTAAGTCCTTAGGTTCTTTTTCCCTTGTTCTTCTTGTTTTTCCTCTGACCCAAACTTGAATTCCTCATTAGTGTTTTAGAAAGTCCCAATGGAGGGGAGAGACAATGGGAGTTCCTAAAGGAAAATAGGGTTATAGTCGCCATTCCACTGAGGATGACATTGCAGCTAGCAGAGGTTAAGTAGCTTGCACAAGGTCACCAGCAGGGGGGGAAGTCAGGATTTGAATGCAGGTCCATCTGTTTCCACAGCACACACCGTCAACACCGTGTACCGCTTCCTGGGCAGCCTCTGAGCGGCTGGACTGCAACAAGCCCTGAGCTCTCCCATGCCCGTTCTGCTTGCTCTGGAACCTCAGTACACTCTGGGAGCAATTCCTTCGGCAGGGAGCTGCAGTACCTGCAGGTGCTTAGCTGCAGCTCACACCCGTGTTCAGGGCCACCGGCAACAAAGCTCCCCTGACTCCTGCCAACTTGGAGCTTTATTGAAGTCACAGGGGGCAAACTTTGCAGATCAAATCTGATCATCTCTCCCTCTCTGTGCACACATCATCCTTTAACCCTCGGGACAGTGTTAGAACCTCAGAACAGAGCTCCTCTGCCAAGGAAAATAGCTTTTGACTTTCTGTTGTTTTCTTGGCTTCATAATTGCTAGCTCAGGGCAAAATAGCAAAGCTGGCAACATTCACCCTTACCACCCTGATGCCTCTCTGCTCTGTACCACTCTCTGCCTTCAGGGGGCCTGCCACCCCACCCTGCCCTTGAGCCCTCCCCGTCCCCTCCTCCTCACTCAGCAGCCTGTGCTGGGGAAGGCAGAGTTCAGTGTGGCAGCATATGGAGTTAGTCCCCCCCCCCCCCCCCCCCATTGAAAAGAACACTTTTTTTTTAAGTCCTTGTGTGCACACACACACACACACACACGCATACACACACACACAGCGTGATTATTGTTTTTCTGTTTAGATAATGATTATTGTTTTTCCGGTTAGATAACTAACATATGTCCATCGTAGAAAATTTGAAAAGTGCAAAAAATACAAAGTCAGTTAGGACTCATAATCTTGCCACCCGGACAAACCTCCATTAGTCCTTTAATGAGTTTCCTTTCGATCTTTGTATATGTGAGCGTGCATGTGTGTGTCCGTGTGTGTGTGCGTGCGTGTGTATTTACACACATGCATATAGAGTCTGGATCTGTTTCAAGGCCACATTGTTTCAGCACTCTGCTGCCAAGTCCTGTCCCAATACCACAGAGCTTACATGATTATTGTATAATATACTTTAATTGGTGGTGGGTCAAATCTTTCATCATCACTTACTTTCAACATTTTAAAAATGATTATCAACTATTTATTTTTCCTAACAAATCTTAGATTAATTGTGATGGACTGCTAAGTGAGCTTATTTTGGATTGCACTCATTAGAGTTATAAATTAACTGGTAGTAAGATTGGCATCTTTACTGTATCCTAATTTTCTACCCAGAAATAAAATGTGGCTTTTTTTTTTTTTTTTTGTCAGACCTCCTTTATTATCTTTCTAAGTTCCCTTTAAATGAGTCTTATACTGGGCCAGCAGATGGCATAGTGGTTACATTGTCGTACTCCCACATGGCCAACCATGGTTCAAGTCCCAAGCCTAGTGGCTTGAAACTCATGCTCGGTTGCATGTGTGTGCATGCCCAAGATCCCAGGAGGAGAATGGAAGAGAAGGGATTGCAGCATGGCCATCTCCCCTCAGGGGTGATTTCTCACCTTGCCTCTCACTGTCTCTGTCTCTCTCTGGCGAGCACATGCACCCTAAAATGAAAATCTCTAAAAAAATTTTTTAATAAAAAAATAAAATGTAATAAAAACCAAATGAGTCCTATACATTCTTGAAGTTTTCATGTTTTTTTTTTTTTAAGAGAAAGATTTTTTCTATAGGGCATGCGTGCTCACCAGAGAGACAGAGAGATACAGAGAGACAGAAAGCAAGACATCACCCATGTAGGGATGGCCACGCTGCAATCCCTTCTCCTCCATTCTCCTCTCAGGGTTTTGGGCACACACATAAACGCTACTGGTGTGAGTTTCAAGCCTCTGGGTTAGGGACTCAAACTGCAGTCAACCATGTGGGATCCAGTGCCTTAACCACTACAGCACCTGCTGGCCCAGTGTTAATATCTCCTCATTTTTGCTGGGCTTTTGAGAATTGGAATCTCTGGTTCTAATTGAACTATTGATTAGAAAAACATCCTGCCTCTAGCCATTATCCTATTCTCTGAATAATTCTAATGTTTTTATGAGTTATTGTACAACTTTAAGAACCATGTTAAATTGCAGTAATTTCAATGATTTTGTCTTAATTTACTATGGATCATTTTTATCCCATTATGGAGGTATTTTTTGGTCTTAGTTGTTAGACTTCTTTTCCATCAGAGAAAAAGGACTTGCTAATATGCTCATGAGAGAAAGAAAAATTTATTTAAAAATTTTACTTTATTTATTATTATTATTTCAATTTTGCTGTATGCCATGTGTGCTCATTCTAGAAAGATGAGAGAGAGCGAAGGAAAGTGAGAAAGTAGCCACCAGGTCTTGGACTCAAACTATGGTCGGCCTTGTAGGAGTCCAGTACCCCAACCACTGTGCTTCCTGCTAGCCCCAGTTTTTTTAAGTTTTAAAATCAGGAATGGGTATTGAAATTTACCAGGTACATTTTTAGTATCTACTGAGATTATCATAGTTTTTTTCTTATTTTACCTGATGTTAGAAATGATCTCGTAATTTTATAATTCTAAAATATCTGTACATTTCTGAAATCAAATCGGTTTGTTTTCCAGATGACATTTTTAAACGGACTATTGAGTTGGCTTCATTCATATTTAGGATTTCACAAGTGCTGTGTACACTAGAGAGATTGCTTTACAGCAGCCTGTTCCAAGGTGTGCCCCATGGAGCACGATGTCTGTAAGTCGTACTCACAGAAAAAGAAGAAAAGATAGGGGGGGGCGGAAAGACAAAAAAAACAGCCAAATTCTGGGTTGCAAGGGTTGGGAAATACTATATATCCCTGTTGAGATGCACGAGTACATTCTCCTTTTAAAGATTGTGAGACCCATTTGTGTTGCGAGAGACAGACAAGAGAGAGACAAAGAGTGACAGAGACACCTGGACTTACCTTAGTTTAACCCAACATTTCCCAGTATAATTGACCGGAGTCTCTATCTTACATAATTCCTATTAACATCTTGTGGACTCTGAGGCATGCCCGCGGGAAATACTGTCTATTGGCTTTATTATCTAAATCGCACTGGTTTAACTAGAAAGCCTTCCCCTTCTTATAAATCAGAAAGCCCCCTTGGGCTGTCCTGTACCATAAGTACTAGCCGTCCTCCAATCCCTGTTCATGCCTTTCCGCTTTATCCTTCTGAGACATTACCTCCCTTCACTGGGTCTCTAGCAAGCAGTGAAAATCTGGATCTTCAAATGGATCAAGTTGGGGGTGGTCTTTATTTAACCTTCCCACTGTACTTGAATGGATCTTCCTCAACTTTCTCCCCAGTTCTTGGGGCCATGTGGTCTTGGGCACCACCTGTGAAGTCTGCATCCTAAAGCAACATGACTCTTCAACTCTCAGTGCCTTGTGAGGCCTCGACCACTCTTACCCCATCCCTAGCCTTCATCTGAAACCGTCTGCTCCCACTCATCATCCCCTTCGCTCTCTGTCCTTTTTCTAACTCTGAGATCCTATTTTCCGTACAGATACCCAGTAGTCACCCAAGACTCCGCAATATAAGCACTGACAAGCCCTTTGTTGTCGACAGAGTCCCCAGAGGTGAAACCCTTCCAGGCATCGCAGAGGGTATATTGATTTACCTTATGGCCTCTGCATGTCAGGAGTTCTAGATCTTGTGGGGTAGATGGTAAAGTATTGAATCACTGCATTAAAACCTCGAGGCCTAGTGCCCGGCAGAGAAAAAGCTCCATAGCCACTGACCCCCTACATCATGTGGACTGCAGAACGAGTGGTTAATCTTCTGAAGATGAAACTGAGTAGGAATATTGGAACTAGGTTTTGAAGAGTGACTAGGAGCTCGTGCTGCAAAGCAAGGGGACAATGCAACAACTCACAATTCAGTCAGTCTCTCCAAAACTCCGTGACGCACCAACCCCACTTAGTCTTCGCCACACGGTGAGGTAGACTTTCTTCTTGCTTAAACCCACTTTACTATTGTGGAAGGTAAGAATTACTTTCAGCCGTAAGCTTTTCTAGCTCAAATGAGATTCATGAAAACATGAGTAGTCTTAGCACGCTGGTAGTAAACGTTCTTTCTTAGAAGGTGCCGAGGTCCCAGGAAAACAAGGTGCGATCCCTGCTCTCATGGAGCTCACAGGCTAGATTCACAGGAGTGCAGGCTGCAAATTTCTTCCCATATCCAGGTCTTCAGCTCAGCAGGTAGTGAGAAGGCTGAAAATGTGTTTTTCCCACGACTGCAGCTGGGCCTACACTTAGCACAGGGCAGTGACCTGCAGCAGCCGCCATGGGAGACCTGTGGACACCCAGAGGCTGGTGCTCAGCCCTGGCTTACAGTGGCACCACCTGGGAGTCATAAAGTACTGGTGCCAGGCCCGCCCTGGACCACTGAAATCAGAACCTGGGTTTTAGGGGAGGGGCACTCATGGGTATTTTTTTCTAAGCGTTTCATCGGATTGTCACACGCAGCCAGCCTGGGAAAGCGGTATGCAGAAGGCAAGCTGGAGCGCAGCAGGGACTCAGTAGGAAAGTTCTGACTCTGCCCCTTACCTCTTTTTCCCCTGGCTCCCAGCTCTGTCCCAACACTCTGGCCCCAGCCCACTCTCCGGGGCCGACATCTGTGGGTTCATCTCCCAAAGGCTGGACCTCTGGCTCTCAGATCCCAGCGTTGCGTGCAATGGGGCCTCCTGAGGGACGGCTTGGTGGTCACGATGGAGGGCAGGTAAGGAGGCATGAGCGGGCCCAGGCGCCAAGGGCCGCGGGCATTTCCGTTCACTCACTCCGTGACCTGGGGTTCGCCTACGCAGGACTGGGTCTGCACACAGACTAGGCCAGCTGTCGCAGGTGGGACTACCTGTCTTCTCCCCTTCACTGTCCCAGAGGTCTCAGGAGAGTGAGGGGACACTCAGAGCCTGCTTCACCTTTGGCAGAGTGGACCCAGGTGCACAGCTCCAGGAGACCAGAGCCAGCCCAGCCCTGGAGCTCACTCACGACGCCCCATACCCAGCCCTCTGGCTCAGCCATTCTCTCAGGAACCCGGAGAAGGAGCAGCCATGGCTGCGGCCCCTCAGAACTCTGCCCAGGCACGTAGCAGTTCCGGGTTTTCCTCCCCTTTCTCGAGTTCAGCCTGTGCTGCCCCTAGTCCTTGATGTTTCCCTGGTGATTCCCTCCAAGCAGCAGCAAATGGAACGTGTTCCAGAATTCATCTGAACCCCCCAAGAGACACGAAAGGAGGTAGACAGGCTCTGGCCCAGCGTCCCAAAGCAGTGTGATCCAGCAAGTCAGAGCCATCGTGAAGCTACTGAGAGTGAGGTGCCGTGGCACGAAGGCTGCCCTGCGCTGTCAGCTTTTGCTTCTGGGCACGAGGCTGGAAAAGCAGTGGAGTCTGAAGATCCCTGGGTTCCACGCAAGGATCTGGGCTTCACCCTGTAGGTACTGGAACGCACCTAGGACGTGGGGCGCAAAGCAGGCCAGGGCTGTCGGGAAAGTCAGGATGCATTTTCCCGTAGAAAAACATGGAAAACTATGTCCCGACTTTTCCCACGACCCAGTGGTTTCAGGAAGAGTCGAGCGAGTCACCCGGAGGCCCCCATGTGGGGATGTGCAGGTGGCTGTGCAAGTAGATCACTGAGGCTCCAGAGGGAGACCCAGGCTAGAGGCGGGAGTGGGGAATACTTCTCAGGAAGGTGAGAGTCGATGTTAGGGCAGAAAAGCCCTCACCTCCACCCGCCCGAGGAGGGCACGCAGAGACCAACAAGCCAGAGGGCAGCGTCTGCCCCCAAGAAGGTCCTTCACTTCCATGAGCGGTCCAGCCCCTCGCTAGTCCAGAGTCCACTCTAACTTAGCCTTTTTCAGGAATTCATTTTACCCACTAGCAAATTCTGGCCCAGTGTCTGCGTGAGACCCAATTGGTCCTCATGCTATTGGCCAGGTCTTCCCCGTGAAGGGTGTGTGGCTTCATGGTTGTTTGCAGCTTTCCACCAGTGTCTTCAAGGTCTGGAACAGTGAGCAGGGACCTAGTTCTGCCTTCAGGTCTCAGTAAAGAGTCTAGTCAGAGCCATTACCCCTGCAGCATGCAGGGCCAGGGAGGGGGGTGGGTGGGCTCTGAAGAGTCCCCTTGCCCTTCTCGTCAAGGTCCCCGCCACCAACCTGTGAAAATGCTTTACACTCCCCCACCTCCCAGCCCATAGAGTCACATTTTACAATGCTGTGGAAGCGGGCAGGGCCGGGTTACCTTAGGCGGGTGAGTAAACAGGAGTTTATGGGTACCCCAGCTGGCTGCTCTTTACACGCTTTCTAGCTCTCCACCTGTCCCCGCCGCTCAGGTGACTTCCACACTCGCCTGACACCAAGCCTCTTGGCAGCACACTGGCAGCTCGGGGGTCTCGTATCTCTGCCATAGGAAGGAGGCTCTGGAGGCTGGCTGGCTGAGCCTGGAACCCTGCTTCTCCTCTCGCCGTGCCCTCACCTGTCTTTGCCTCCATTCGCTGTACACTGAGACTATGAATGTGCCCCCTCCCAGGGCAGTGGTGGGAGGAACGTGAACTCGTAAATCACTACGACAGTGCCTCGTAAGCACACAGTAACAATGAGCTGCAGTTACTGTCTCCTGCGTGACCCACAAATCAGTATGTCTGAAACCCGAGTCCTTCGCTCTGGTCCTGGTTCCTCCATGAAGTAACCCTGGGTGGCACCTATTTAACAGAGAAGAAAATGAGGCACAGGGTGGCAAAGTGTCTGCTCAAAGTCACACAGCCGGCTTCAGAGAAAGCTGGGGCTCAGGACTCTCCCTCCAGGCCCTCCATCCTGTCCAGACTTCCCCTCACTGGAGCTGGCTACCCCACTGGAGGTCTTAGGCAACTGCAGAGAGCCCTTTAAGATCAATTTACACTGGAGCCAGCAGGTGGCATGGTGGTTAAGGCTCTGGATTCCCACATGGCCAACTGTGGTTTGGATCCCAGATCAGATGACTTGAAAATCATACCAGGGATATATGTGTGTGTGTGCCACGATCTCGAGAGGAGACTGAAAGAGAAGGGATTGAGGTGTAGCCATCTCCCTGGGTGGTGATTTCTCACTCTCTCTCTGTCTCTGTCTCTCTCTCGCAAGTACATGTAACCTAAGGCAAAAATCTTAAATAATAATAATAATAAATTTACACGCAGTACCAAAATCATCTGGGTCACTTACAAAAATGTAGATGCCTAGGATCCTCCTGTTAGGTTCTGGGGCAGTAAGTCCAGGGCGAGTTTCTGACGGCCTTTTAACAAGGTCATTCACACCATTCATTCCCCAAACTAGTGGTTCTCATTTTAACAAATGCCTCTCATGGGCCACCTGGTGGTGTGAAGGTGGCTGGATCCCAGGTAACTGAGACCCAGTAGCTTGAAAAACAAGAAAGGTGTGTGTACAAGTGTCCAAAATTCCAAGGGGAGAATGAGGGAGAGGGGCCTGCAGCCTGGACATCCCCTCTCAGGAGTGACTGCTCGCCTTGCCTCTCTCTCTCTCTCTCCAGCGAGCACATATACCCTCCAGCAAAACCTTTTATAAAAGCTTCCCAGGGCCAGCCCTGTGGCCTAGTGGGCTAGTGGTTAAGGGAGCCAGATCCCAGAGGACTGGGCATGTATGCCCAAAACCCCAACAGGATGGAGAAACGGAGAAAGAACTGTGGCCCAATCATACCCTGTTGTGTTTTCTCCCTTTCCCTCTCTCTGTCTCTGTCTCCCTTTCACTCTCTCTGTCTGTCAAACTCATATACCCTCTAGCAATTGAAAGAAAAAAGACCTCTTAAGGCCAGGCAAGCCCATGTGCCTCCACTAGCGATGAAGTCCTGCACAGGATCCAGGAAAGTCCTGGCCAGCCGGGCTGGACTCCTCACAAACACCCGTGCTGTTCCAGTTCCCGGGGATGGCTGCAGTCCCTGAGTGGCACCTCAGCAGTCTGGTCATATTCTTTCCTACTCTAATCCTGACTTTCAGACAAAGATGTGCCTGTCCCCTGCAAAATCAGCAGGCCATCCAACCAACACCAGGATCATCATTCCACGGGGCGTCACTTACTGCAATAGGAGCTCCTCAGGAGCGAGCGGGATTGTGGGTACTGTCATTCATCGTGCCTGCCTCCTTCATGGGTAATCTCATCAAAAGGTCTTGAAGCCCATCCCCTGCATTCATCTGACAAGCCCAGCAGAAGGCAACCCAGCCATTCCTCACTTAACTACCCACCGGTTTAACAGCTCAGACTCACGGCTAGTGAGTCCCTCCAGCGTGGGGAATCCTCTTCTCAATCCTTGTCTCATTCCTGCAGCTGGTTAGCATACACCACCTGATTGCACCCACAATCATGCAGGACGACATATTTCACTGATAAATTTATACTTTATTGTGTATCCATAGTAGTATTCAGAATAAATAAAAACGATTACACCAAATTTATATTACTGCATTGTGGTGTATCTTGTCACTTTCTGACACTGATCTATTTTGTGTGTATAGAATTACATCATTCTAGTGTGGTGTCACATGGTATCTACAGAAAAATACATACCCCATGGCATCACGACACACCAGGAGACATCCGCCCCTAAGCCTCTTGTTTACCGGCCAACTCACTTACCGACCTAGTGGGAGATCTGGAGCTCTTTCGTTAAGTGAGGAGTATGTGTATAGCAGGGGCAAACAAAAGGAAATACAAAGCATATGATTAGAAAACAAAAAGTGGTAGGAGCTAGTCAAACGTGTCAGTAGTCACAACAAATACAAGTGGGTTACACTCATCTACTACAGGACAAGTTTCCAGATTGGATTTAATTTTTCTGTTCATTCACTCAACAAATAATTACTGAGCACCTGCTATATACCAGGTACTGGTCTAGTCACTAGAATCCAGTTAAAAGCTATTCACAAAAGACACATCTAAAGCCAAAGACAGGGCCAGCTCCATTACACAAGGGTAAGGCACTACTCAGGAGAAGCCCAAGAGAGACTGGATTCCACGTGGTGACGGGGGTTCATATCCCCAGCCTGCTCGACCTGAAGCACGCCAAGCACATGTGCAAGTGCCCAAGATCCAAAGGCCTAGAAGACTAGAGAAAGGGAACGGCAGCATGACCAGACCCTGTGGAGATGTTCATCTGTCTCTCTCTCGCTTTCATATATGCATGCATGTGCTCTATCATGACTAAAGAAAAAATAGCAAAGTATTAGGAGTTTTATAAAATAATGAAAAATAAAACCATAGATGAGAAAAGGTTGAAATCTTAAAATCAGAGGAAAAAACCTATGAGGTAGTACTAACTAAATAAGCTGATTATGGGCCAGTGGGTGACATAGTGGTTAAGGCGCTAGACTGGCACGTGGCCGACTGTGAGTCGAGTCCTGAATCTGGTGGCTTGCTTTCTCACTTTCTCCTAATAATAGGAGCCAATAGGTGGTGAAATGATTGAGGCACTGGACTCCTTTGGCCAGCCACAGTTCAAGTCCCAGATCCGGCAGCTTGAAATTCACACCAGGTACATGTACCTGTGTACCCAGAATCCCAAGAGGAGAATGGAGAAGGGATTACAGCATAGCCATCCCCTCAAGGAGTGATTTTTTGCTTTCTGTTTCTCTGTCTCTTCAGCAAGCACACGTGCCCTATAGCAAAAATCTCTCAAAAGAAAAAATAATAATAAAAAAACTAAATAATTCTTTTTAAAAAATAAGCTGATAAAGCAATATTAATTTTTTTGAGAGGTTTTGCTATAGGGCACGTGTGCTTGCCAGACAGACAGAGAGAGACAGAGAGACAGAAAGCGAGAAATCACCCCCCAGGGGGGAAGGCCATGCCGCAATCCCTTCTCCTCCATTCTCCTCTCGGGATCTTGGGCACGCACGCACATGTGCCCGGCGTGAGTTTAAGCCACCAGGTCCGAGACTCGAACCACGGTTGACTACGTAGGAGTCCAGCGACATAGCCATTACACTAACTGCTGGTCCCAAAGCAATATTAATTTTTAAAAAGAAGCTCTCAGACAAAACATATGGCAATAAAGTCTTGATAAAGGGAACAGATCACAAAAATATATAATTATCCTGAACCTATATGCACTTTATAATATAGCTTTAAACTCTATAAAGCAAAAACTGGTAAGATTGTAAAGAGATATTATTGACAATCCACAATCATAGTGGTATTCGTTTCTGTTTTTTAATTTTTGCCAAAGGGTACATGCACTCACCAGAGAGAGATGGTGGGGGCTGACTGCAAAAGAACACTCATGGGGGGAGTGGTCATGCTGTCATTCCTTCTCCTCTCTCTTTCCTTTCAGGATTTTGGACATGCGCATACACAGTCCTATTGTGTTTTTCAAACCACCAGGCCTAGGACTCGAACCATGCAGTCAGCCATGTGGGTGATTAAAATGTACCACTATAGATCCAGCTGCCTGAACCACCATGCTTTGGGTTGGACCCATAGTGCTACATTTAATCACTTCTCTCAGAAAGTGTTCAAGCAGAGACCAACAGATGGCATAGTAGGACTCCCATACTTTTGACGATGGTTTGAGTCCTGGACCCGGCAGCTTGAAACTCATGCCAGGTGTGTGTGTGTGCATGAGTGCCCAAGATCCCAGGAGGAGAATGGAGGAGGAAAGATTGCACTATGGCTATCCCCCCAGGGGTGATTTCTCTCTCTCTGTCTCTCCAGTGAGTGCATGCTCCCTATAGCAAGAATCTCTCTTTAAAAAAAAAAAAAATTGTTCAAGCAGATTTTTTTTAAAAAATCACAAAGCATATAGAATATTAGAACTATAGTTATTTATGGACCCTTACATCTCAGACATAAAGAACTTTCCAAGTACATACTTCAAGATTTAATCACATATACTAGGGCACAAAGGAAATATTTTTTAAAAAATGAAAGAACCGACACTATCACAGGTCAAATTCTCTGACCTCAGAGCAGTAAAATTATATGTAGGGAACCAAAACATTCCCACACAAAGCCCGTGTGTTAAGAAACTTTCTAAATGTACTTCTAAATAAATAATGGTCTAAAAATACTTATGAAAATTATAATATATATATTAGTTAATCCTTCACACACAGTTCCATTGCATGGGGACATTCCAAGAAGGGGACTAAGGGAGCAGGTAGGAACCCTTAAAACCTGGGAGAGGGAACAGTAGGGAGAGTGTTAGAAGTGCTAGATAAGACTCCCTCTCCTTTTCTCCTTCCATGCATTTATATATCGCTATTACCTCTGTCCAAAATTCCCTTCCTCCCCTGTTACCTCCAGATCAATCTCCTCACCCAGACCCATCCATTGGCAGTGATCCAGCCCCTTCCTCTCATCCCTTGGCTCCTGCGGACTTTTCTAGGGCACTTTTTATTCACAAGTAATTCTCAGTTTATGTTTCTCCTTTAGGAGCTGCAACTCTAGAGAGTAGGGGTTATAACCTAGTCATTGTCACCTACATAGAGCCATACACAGCAGACACTCAGTAAGTCTTTGTGGAGACAACTTAGGGTGCTTCATGCCAACCCTGTATCTAATTGACTGGAGCATTTCAGACTGTGGCCGCTGTGGCTGGTGGGAAGATTCCCATCCTGTTTTCCACAAAGTTCTCATCATTTTGTGCCTGAGAGAGCCAAAATGTTACCCTCCTACCACATAATGCCACTTCTCCCATCGCTAGAACGCAATTTCACCTCTTAGGGGACCACACTGAATCAGAGCCCAGGTGTTTTGTTGTTGTTGTTGTTGTTTTTCCCCAGAGGTTTTTGCTATAGGGCGCATGCCTTTGCCAGAAAGACAGAGACAGAGACAGACAGAGAGACAGAAAGCGGGAAATCACTCCCCAGGGGGGATGGCCACACCGCAATCCCTTCTCCTCCATTCTCCTCTTGGGATCTTGGGCACACACACACACACGCCCGGCGTGAGTTTAAGCCATTGGGTCCGGGACTCGAACCACAGTCAACTACATGGGAGTCCAGCAATATAGCCATTACGCTAACTGCTGGTCCTATTTTTAATGATTTTTATTTAATTCTATTTATTTGTTTATTTATTTTAGTTTGACCAGAGAGGGACAGAATAAGAGAAAGAAGAAAGCGAGGAGAGAGACAGAGAGAGAGAGAGAGAAAGTGAGAAAGCAAGTCGTCAGGTCTGGGACTTTAACCGTGGTCAGCCATGTGGGAATCCAGCACCCTTAACCATCAACGCCAACTGCCAGCCCCGAGCTCAGGATTTTTAACAGGTTTCATTTTCTAATCTGCCCTCTGAAATTCTGAAACTATTAAAGTTTTGTCCAAATCCTGCCTGGAAATTGGCATTCACTGGCTTTTGTAGAATAGAGTAAAATTACACTCTAAACAAGGGGGAAAAAAAATCTCATTAAAGACTGTCATTTGTCTTCCTGGGGAGCTGTTTGCCTGATGTGAACTGAATCTTAAAATGCAAATTGTTTCTTGGGGAATGAGTATGGTTGCTGGTGTTGCAACTTCTCTCAGAATAATTGGAGAGCAACTCTTTTATTACTATCATCACCATTATCATTATTTCAGCCTAGCGATTAGGTTAATACGATCAAGTCAGCATTTTCAGCAAATTGTGAGGGAGTGAAGGAGTGTGTATGCGTGTGTGTTTGGGGATTACAGCTGTCATCATTTCTATCCTGTTGTAGAGGTTAATAATTTAGCCACAAGTATGTGCTCCAGGCTGAAGGCTGATGAGTGAGAAGGAGCCAGAGAGAAAGGGGGGCACCTGGCCAGACTTTTTCCTGTTAATGTGAAGATACTCCAGGAGACTGTTTAAACAAGTATAGCCCGGTCAGGGGTCCACAGTAGGGTGCATGTGTACCACTAGTGTCCTAGCGCCACCTCACTTGCCCCCAGGGATCCTGGCTCTTTCCGTGGCTAGACGTTGGCGCTAGCCCAAGGAAGGCTCAGATGAATCTGACTGACAAAAAGTAGAAGTAGCAGGTGGTGTGGCAGTTACAACGCTGGACTCCCACGCGGCCAACCATGGTTTGAGTCCCAGACCTGGTGGTTTGAAAATCACACCTGGCACGTGTACGTTCATCTCCAAAATCCCGGAAGGAGAATGGAGGAAAAGGGATCATGGCATGGCTACCCTCCCTGGGGAGTGATTTCTCACTTTCCCTCTCACTTCCTTGCTCCAGCAAATCCACACACACACACACACGCACACACACACACTATGGCAAAACCTTAAAAAGAAAAAAGTTGAAGCAGCACTTACTCCTCTGCCCAGGAAGAATAGCTTGATTTATTGCCACATCCCCAGTTACCCAATGCTTCAACAGAACTGGCAAAGCAAGAGAGGGGGCAAATAGTGTTGGTGCCCATCTGTGGAGAGTTGAAGAAGCATCACTGAAAGAGTGGGCATGTTGGAATCCGCCCAACCTGAGTATGAACCCAGCTGTGTGGCCATGCATGGGTTCCTTAACCTCTCTGAGTGTATTTTCTCATCCATAAATGAGGCGCGGACCCCTTCCCCCTGGTGATGAGTGTTCAGTGGGATAGCACTCCTAGGACATATCGCTGTATGTGCATGCACTCTAGACCCTCAGTGAAAAGCAGCTGTTCTGTTGTCATGGCTATTCTGTTGCCATTAGGTCATGTCATCTCAGGGCTTGTTTTCTAGCTCACAGGTCCTGGCTCTGTGCCCACCTCAGACTCCCATGGCCTTGCTCACCAGGGCCTTTCAGAACCTCAGTGGCCAAAGGGACTGTCCTGAAGACATCCAGGAGGAGGCACCCCACCCTTGGGGAATCGTTCACTCTCTCCCCAGCTCTGGGCAGTAATCTGAGACATGAGGCTGGGCATTTCTCTTAGAGGGCGCTGTGTCTTCCAGCACTGCCAGGGCAGTAGGGGCTGTTTGGAACTCCCCTTCCCAGGAGCCCCTGTCGATCTTCTGTGTTCCTCAGTAGGCACTGATCTGGCAGCTCCCGCCTTCAACACACACACACTCCACTTCTTTTTTGAAGGCTAGTTCCAACTGAATGAACTGGGGCCATCATTGCAGTATCCCTGGCCAGAGAGAGGACATAAAGATACACAAATAACTTTGGTTTAATCCTTTCACCTCTGAGTTTGTTTTTTAAAACTTGGACATAATAAAGAGGTAGAAACTAGAATGGGGGAACTATGTATAGTCTCACGCTTGAAAAACTTCCCTAACATTTAGCAATATCTCTTGCCAATCCTTTTATGCGTGTTATTTCACATAGTAATGATCATCCTAGATCTATTCATGTCTGTGCATCCTGCTTTAATGTCCTACTTTCGCCGAATTTTATAGTGAGCGCCGTTTTAATAGCTGAGCCATATTCCCTAGGGAAGGATGCACCATGATTTGTGCAACCACTTCTCAGTCACTGGGATCTTCAATGGCCGCCAGAACATTTGCTGTTGTTAATGGTGCCATGACACAAGTCAAGCCTTTTCTGCTTTAGGAGTTATCATCTCAGGACTTATTTTCTAACTACAAGCTTAAACGTTAAAAGGCTAGGGTCTGCTAATGGCATGGTTGTTAAGGTGGCTGGAGCCCACATGGCTCCAGGCCTAACAGCTTGAAAACACACTGGGCACATGTGTGTGTGTGTGCGTGTGTGTGTGTGTGTGTGTGTGTGTGTGTGTGTGCTCAAAATTCTGAGAGGATAATGGAGAAGGGATCTGCCCCTGGGAGGGACTGTGCTCTCTTGCCCTCGCCCCCACCACACACACCTCTGTCTCTCTCTGGCAAGCACATGTGCCCTGAAACAAAAAAAAAAAAAGGACATTTATAAGGCTAAATGTTAAAAATGCTAAAAGTTTGGTAGGGGCCAGCAGGTGGTGTGATGGCTAAGGTGCTGGACTACCACATGGCTGACCACAGTTCAAGTCCCAAACCAGGCAGCTTTCTCTCTCTCTTTCTCTCTCTCTCTCTCTCTCTCTCTTTCACTTTCTCTCGCTCTCAGTTGAGCACACGTGCACTGTGCAGTTGAGAAATAATAATAATAAATCATTCTTTAAAAAAAGTTTGGTATATACATACCAAATTGATTTTCCAAATGGTTACGTCAGTCAGTTAGCCCCTAAATGTTGTCCCTGATCCTCACTGACAAACAATGGTGGTGTCATTAGAGGCCTCCTCCTGTGGGAAGCAGAAGGCTGGCTCCACACTAAGTCAGCGCCCCCAAAATGTGACTCCCGGACCACAGGAGAGAGTGGGGCATAAAGAGGTGAGGCCTTACTGTGTGTTAGAGACACTATGAAACACACCAGATCAAGTTTCATAAATAATATTTCTTAGACCCCGGCTGAAGGGTAGGTGCCAGAACTGTTCAAGTGTGTGGAGCGAAAGGAGAAACTCCTTTATGAAAGAAGAGTCCTAACTGGACACTGTCGTGATCAAGTCTTTAAGGGTAGAGCAGGAAACTGCCTTGACCCAGGGGCAAGGAGAGAAATCTGAGCAGAGAAAATTGGTTTCCACACTCCTAGGACCACGTGGTGATAAAAATGCAAAGACCCTTGGGGGATTACAGGTGAGGAAAGGCAGCCTCTTATGCCAATTTTTCAGACATTGCCACCTTAGCGGGAATGAGGGCTCTAGGGAAGCACGACAGCCAGAACAGAGGCGTGGGGAAAGGAGCTAGGAAGGGGTGATTTTGCGAGCTGCTTTTGCTGCTTTCACAGTCTTGCCTTCAAACTCAAGTATTATCAAAGAAAAGCCAAAACTGAGGCTCACATCACTGCTATTAAAACATCCAGGCGTTGGTGGCCAGCAGATGGCATAGCAATTATGTCACTGAACTCCCATATGGCTGATCACAGTTTGAGTCCCAGACCCGGTGGCTTGAAAATCACAAGAGATGCGTGTGTGTGCCCAAGATCCCAGGAGGAGAATGAAGAAGGGACTGTGGAGTGGCCATCCCCTCTGAGGGGTGATTTCTCTCTTTCCTTCTCTCTCTCTCTCTCTCTCTCTCTCTCTCTCTCTCTCTCTCTCTCTGATGGTTTGTCCCTAGGGTAAAAATCTCTAAAAATAAAAAATCCAGGCACGTGGCTTTGGATCACCCAGACCGGAGTTCAAATCCTGGTTCTGCTACTTCACAGCCATGTACATCCTCAATTTCAAGGCTCCAGTAGAGGCCAGTAGTGGGGAGTGGGGCCGATATGGTGGAGAGAGGAAGAGAGGGAAGTGGTGTTGCTAATGGGAATGACCCCCCCAAATAATTCTTATTCTTCTCTACAAAGCTGAGGACAGCCTGCCCTACCCAGTCTCTTTCCAAGAAGTCTCAGCAAAGAGAGGAGCCCAAACAGAGAGTCCCACACGCCCATGGACTTCCCAAGGTCTGAGACTGCTAAGAACTTTTGAGAACTTGAAATCCAGTTGTAGTGGTTTGACTAATGTCTCCACCAAAGCTGTCTACCTTGAACTTTAGAACATGACCGTATTTGGAAGTAGGGTCTTTGCCTATGTAATTAGTAAGGATGGTCCAGCTCAGACTGGACTAGGAGGGTCTTACAGCCAATGGCTGGAGTCCCTAGAAGGAGGCAAGGAGATGCACAAAGGGAAGAAGGTCACAAGAGGATGTGAGTAGAGGGGGTGCCACAAGCCAAAGAATGCCAGGAGTGGCCAGAGACTGGAAGAGGCCAGGAAAGACTTTTCCCCTGTGCAGAGGGAGCACAACCCCGCTGACCGTCGGATCTCAGACTTGGAGCCTCCGGAGCAAGGAGAGGACAATGCCCCATTGTTTGAAGCTACCTTGTTTGTGGTCATTTATTATAGCAGCCTCAGGAAATTAATATGCCAACTATCTACTGAGACGAAACTGAGTCCTGAAGGGGCAGGCAGTCATGTCCCCCAGCAATCAACAGCTACGTAGGAGCTAGAGCCCGAGGTCCTCACCCCAGAGCCCTGAGGGGGAGAGAAAACACCCCGCATTTGGGCATGTTCACACCACAGTCTCTTTACCATTTCTTCATCCCATCAGGATCTTGAGGGCACATGAGTACCCGGAGTATTTTTCATGCCTTCAGGACCAGGATTCAAACCAAGGTCAGCCATGCAAAGTCTGGCTTCCTTAACTATTAGACCTACAAGGCTGGCCCACACACACATACACACACACACACACACATACACACACACAATCTGTAAAGATAACTTTATTAGGGCCAGCTGGTGGCATGGTAGTTAAGGTGCTGAACTCCCACATGGTTGACTGTAGTTTGAGTCCTAGACCTGGTGGCTCACTCTCTCTCTCTCTCTCTCTCTCTCTCTCTCTCGTGAACATGTCCTATAGCAAATTCAAAAATAATAAAATATTAAATAATAATAAATAAAATTAAATAATTCTTTTTTGAAAAGATAGCTTTATAAACTAGATATCTATTTACCTATTTTTACGTGTTAAGGCCCCTCCTACCCCCTTTTTAAAAATGAAATACATAATTTTCTTCGCTGTTTGGGGATAGAAAGACTAATTCAGAAAGTAACTGGTGAGCAATATAAAAATGTGTTTAGCCACTAAATGGAACAAGCAGTTAGAGTAATGACTATGTCGCTGGACTCCCATGTAGTCGACTGTGGTTCGAGTCCTGGACCCAGTGGCTTAAATTCACACCAGGTGTGTGTGTGCATGCATGCCCAAGGTCCCGAGAGGAGAATGGAGGAGAAGGGATTGTGGCGTGACCATCCCCTCTGGAGGGTGATTTCTCGCTTTCTGTCTCTCTGTCTCTCTCTGTCTTTCTGGCGAGCACATGTGCCCTATAGCAAAAACCTCTCCAAAATAAAAGAAAAAAAATGTATTTAGCCACTAAACTATGGGGACTTGAATATCTAGTGTAAGTGTTCAGAGAGCAAAGAGGTGACAAGATGACATAAACAAAGGCTGCAGGCACCAGAGAAGATCTGGGAGGTCAGCACACGCCCACCCACCTGCCCCCATTGTTCAGGGAGGACCCTGAGAGGGGATGAGCTGCCAGAGCACAGTGGGTGTGAGGCACAGTAGGTCTCCTCGCAGGTGAGACTGGAAAGCTCCCAGCCTCTCCTGCCTCACTATGTGCACGCAGCGCCTGACATGGGAACAGCTGGCCTTCTCTCGAACATGGCTGTCCAGGCTCTGGGCTCTTCTGGTGCCATTTCTCTCTGCTTGAAATGACTAGAGCAAACAACCACTGACTCTGCACACATATAAAATTCCATCCTTGAAACAACCTGTTAGATACCCTCACCATCCTGAGTTTTTAACTGTGGAAAATGGAAGCACAGAGCAGTTAAGTAACCTGCCCAAGATCACACAGCTATCAAGTGGCAGAGCAGAAATTCAAACCCAAGGAATCTGACTCAAGCCCTTGCTGTTTTCTACTGAATTTCACTTCCCGGAATGCTCTTCCTCCCCACCCTTTCTTCACTTCATTCCTGTTTAGATCTCAAAAATCGTTATGAGCAAGTTTTTCACATTTTCTCCAAAGGACTTTTAAGGTGGGCAGAGAGTGAACGGGAGTTGTGGGATCTGGAGGCACCTGTCACGTGAAAGAAATCGCTTTACAGTTTCATTTTCATTTAAAAACTCATCCGTGTGTTATATCCTTGTACATCTTTTCTATGTTTATTTTTTAGGTGATGTTCTTCACTACTTACTAGTGAAGACACCGATGCTCTAGAAGGAGGCCCTGGGTTTCTGCTATGGCTTCACCTGCCGGCTAGCCCAAGCCGCACATCCTGCAGCACTGTCCAGTCTACCATAGTTCAAGCCCCGCTCCCTCAGGAGAGCCTCCCTGACTCCGCCCACAGGGCAGAGCCACAGCCTGTGCCCCCCCAGGCAGTCAGAGTGTACCCCTCGCTCTCGCTCTCGCTCTCGTCTCAGGACTGCCACCTGTCCCACCCCTAAGATAGCCACTCAGTCCTTCTTGCATAATCAAGGCAGCTGCCATTGAGGACTATCAGTGCCAATGGGGAGCAGGCAGGAAACCAAACCCAAAGTGATGGGCAGACTGGGGAAGGCGGAGGCAAGGGCCAGTGGAGGAAAGGCAGCCTTTCTCCAGTGATGTGCCACTAAGGATTTCCCAGCCTCAGTAGGGGAGAGCGGCCCCGCTGTGCAGTGCCTGCCAGTTTCCGTGGTGTAAATACTCCCACTGTGGCTGACTTCAGTGTGACGTCGCTGACCATGGAGCTGAGTAGTGAGATGCAGTTGTACAGGTACAGGATTCTACCACACAACTATCGTAGAGAATAGTGAAGCGGAGTGACCTAATTAAGAAGTGATGAACATTTTGTATTTATTCAAATTTTTAATATATTTAAAAACAAGTTTGTATGATTTATGATTTAACAATGGCAACGTTTAACAACTGGCTTGGAACAGATGGTGGTGCAGCAGTAATGCAACTGGACTCACGTGGGAAGGTCCTGAGTTCACATCCAAAGACCTCCCTGTACATCCAGGCACATTCATGGCAGGCTGAGACGGGGTCACAGCAAGGGGGCTCTCGTGGAGATGTCTCTCTTTCTCTCACAGAAGAAATCAAAAAGTAAACACTTAAAAAGTAAAACGAACTTGCAAGCTTTGTAAAAATTTGATCAGTGTGGGACCAGCAGTTAGTGTAATGGCTATGCTGCTTGAATCCCATGTAGTCGACCGCGGTTTGAGTCCCGGACCTGGTGGCTTAAACTCATGTTGGGTGCGTGTGCATGCATGACCAGGATCCCAAGAGGAGAATGGAGGAGAAGGGCTTGCGGTGTGGCCATCCCCCCTGGGGGGTGATTTCTCACTTTCTGTCTCTCTGTCTCTCTCTGTCTTTCCGGCAAGTATACGTGCCCTATAGCAAAAACTTCTCAAAAAAAAAAAAAAATTGATCAGTGTGCTCTTGTAAGCCACCAATGAGCAACTGAATTTCTCTTGTGTGACTTAGACAGTGCTCTCTCCCTGAGTTAATACTGTTTCGGGGAGAAGAGCATTTTCATAACTCAGTAGCGCCACTAGAGAATAGAGCCACATGCAAGCAGTCTCACCGATGGGAATGGTGACGAGAATGCCAACAAAGGATCCACAGTCCCCACCCACCATGGACTGCAGGACTTAGAATTTCTCCCTCTTCAGCCCCTGCCGGTCTCAGGATCTGAGTGGCCATGAGAGGGACCGGTGAAGAGAGATTGCCTGAGCAGGTGGCTCATCTTAAGTGCCTCTCCTTTAAGCTTCTAGGGAAATCCAAGTTGACAAGAAGTCTGGCTTCTCTTCTAAAAGGCTGCAATCCTTCTGCAGGGGACGCGGCTGTGCCTATCCTGCCTGCTGTGGCTTTGGAGGAAGTGCCACAAGACGGGATGGCAAAGGACTCCCATCTATTCACCGGCCTCAGAGAACAGGGACCACTAGTCTCTCAAGTGTACAGTGACTCTCGGTTCCAGGAGAGAGACCCCCCCCCCATACTAGGAGACGTAGAGAGAACAGGTGTCCACTCAATCCGTGGGTTGGAGGACACCAGCTTCTGGGAGGAGGGAAGGGACTCCACAGGAGGAACATCCTTGTTCACACCCAGAACACAATACTGGCGTTGTTGCCTCGGGACCACTTCCTCGCCTCGGTCTTACGCCCTGTCAAGGGAAGAGAAGCTAGTGCTGCATGCCTAGAAACTGGTATACAGTAGGTGCTCAACTAATGCTTGGGGTTAGAATGAGATCCCAGAAGGAGTGCTTTTGGTCTTCACCCAAGAAAACCTAGAGCAACTGGACTGGAACCCACCCTGAGGCAGAGTGAGCAAGTGACAGTCCCTGTGCCAGCCACACTCAGCACAACACGCCAGTTGGTGCTTGCAGTTCATTGCTGGCTTCTGATGGGCTCAGGGCTCGTGGGAGGAGACAGAGATGGAGAAAACCTGTCCTGGCTCTCAGGGAAATCCCTGAACACCTGGGGCATCAAACGTGTGCACAGATTCTGTGATTGTGGGTGGCTCATCTAAGTTCCCAGTAGGAGGCTGAGAATTCTGCCCAGGGTTCTTGTTCCTTAGCTCAGGCCAGCTGCTCCCCTCCTCTACAGACTAGGCGAAGTGCAGAGGGAGGCTGAGGACAGCTGGTGGGACACCTCGACTGAGAGGACTTCCGGGCAGGCGGGGCTGTGGGTGTGGGTAGGGGTGATTGGCAGGGAGGAAGACTGGAAGGGCTCTAAAGCAGCCTGGGGGAAACTGGAGGCAGGAAAAGGCAATATACCTGCGAGAATGCATCAGCGGAGGCTCAGGTGGTGCTGGGGGTGCTGGTGGGGGGGAAATCTGGGGCACAGCTGGAAAGGCAGCTTGAGGCTTCACAGCGGAAACCTTGAGTGCCCAGCTAAGAATCTGGCTCTTACACAACTCAGTTTCTTCCTGTCTAAGTCAATTTGTTTGGCTTGATTATTTAACTGATTTCTGTTTCCTACATAAAATAGTTAGGCCTGAGGACAGCAGGAGGGACTGGGCCAGGTTTTGCTCACCTGGAGAAATGCCAGGGCTGGAGCACATAGTAAGTTTTCACTGAATGAACAGAATGAATGGATGATCGGAGATCTTCGATGTGTATTTTTGGTGTTCTGTCCCAAGGCAGCCTGAGGAGTGGGGTGGACCAGCTGGAAGGCTCCAAGCCTAGAGCTGCACTCCCTGCAGCCTTCTGTGTGCGATGGGGTAGACTTAGTGTTTCATTTGAAGTGAGAGCTCCTTAACTAGGAAAGTAGTAAGTTTGGAAATCAAGAGCACAAGTGTTCTCAAAGGCCCTCAGTGTTCTTTCATTCCGGGTGTTGCCTTGTGGCTGTGATCTTGTTGGGTCCTCCTGGCCAGCGCCTCGCACTTGCCAGAGGCCTGCGCATGAACAGAAGGCTCTTTAGACCAGTCGTCTCTGCTGGCTGTGCCAGGACGTTTGCCCTCTTCGGAGAGCACCTTTCTGGAAGGTCAGGGTCTAATCACAGCACAACCTGCCTTTGCACAACCTGTCTGCACCCATCGCAGTCCCTGCTCCTGCCCACAGGCCCAGGACCCTCATCCTCTCAGGCTGGAGGATGCCCTACCCTGCTGAGGGTCAACAGTCATGCCAGTTCCCCAGGTCCCTAGATTTTCCAGACCAAGACCTAGAGTGGCCAAGTCAGTTGAAAAGAAATATAAATAAATACACACACACACACACACACACACACACACACACACACTCCCTCCACATCCAGACTTCTCGCACTTGAGCTGGGGAAATGCCAACAAAAATAGCATGATGTCATCCCCCGGCTGATCCTGTTAATCCCTTTCCTGCCCAATATTGAGTCTTGGTTTTTATTTAAAAGCTATTTTATTGTCAAAGGCTGGTTAAAAGCCTCTGAGAGCGGGGCTGGGTAACCGGGTCACACCTTTGATGTGTGGAGTGATGCAGGGCCCTGAGCCTCCTGAGCCCCAGCAAGGAAAGAAAATGGGATTTGCAGGAGGCTGGGGAGCTGGAGGAATTCTGTTTCAGACAGTGCCTGGCTTCCCAGGAGCATCTGGTTTTGTATTTCTGCAGGCAGGCCTCGCAGAAAGGATTTCTCAGCCTCTGCAGGGCTTGTGAGACACCACCATCTCACTTCCCCCAGGACTCTGCCTTTCCTGACCCCATCATGGCTCGGGAATGCTCTTCACTCAGCTGGGGTGCCTTGCCCCCCCCCCATATCCCCATCACCAAGTATCTAAATCCCAGCCTATTTTAGAAGGAATGACTTTATTTATTTATTATTTTTTTGGAGAGGTTTTTGCTATAGGGCACATGCACTCACCAGAAAGACAGAGAGAGACAGAGAAATAGAAAGTGAGAAATCACCCCCCAGGGGGGACAGCCATGCCACAATCCTTTCTCCTCCATTCTCTCAGGATCTTGGGCACACATGCACACGCGCCCAGCGTTAGTTTAAACCACCAGGTCCGGGACTCAAACCGCAGTAGGCTACATGGGAGTTCAGCGACACAACCATTACACTAACTGCTGGTCCCTTTATTTAATTTTTTTTTTTTGAGAGAGAAATTTTTGCTATAGGGCACATGTGCTCACTGGAGAGACAGAGAGATAGAGAAACAGAAAGCAAGAAATCACCCCCCAGGGGAGATGGAAACACCACAGTCCCTTCTCCTCCACTCTCCTCTGCATTTGGGGCACATACATACACACACCCAGTGTGAGTTTTAAGCCACCAGGTCTGGGTCTTGAACCACAGTTGACTACGTGGGAATCCACTGACATAACCATTAATGCCATCTGCTGGTCCCAGAGGGAATACCTTTAAAAGATGGACTTCAGTCCAGGAGATAGGAATTTGAGCCTCAGCTTTGGGCAGACTTAGAAGTACCACTTACCCCTTTGAACCTTAATACTTCATCTGCAAGACAGGAATATATATACCTGCCCTGTTGCCTGCCCTACATCGTATGTGACCCTAAAACATCAACACAAAACCATGCATTTTCAAAGTTCCACCAACTGAAGAGCCCTGTAGTGATGACAAGCATTATTGCAAGTAGGGTGAAGCCTGAAAAAGGGCGAAAGGAGCTAGAGAACTGGAGGTGTATGCAGGGGAGTGGTTCCAATGAAAGATCATGAAATCTAAGACAGAAAGAAGGGAGGAAAAGAAGCCAGAAGAAAACTGAAGGATAGTGAAAAATAACTGGGCCCAACAGGTCTGAGTTCACGATGAGGTTGAAAACTGTTGTAGGGAGCCTTGAGGAAGTGAACGGGAAGAGCAGAGCTCATGTCCAGAGAGTTAGATGTTTGTGTCATGCCAAACGGATGTTTAATAGTTATGCCATTTGGGTAATGCAAAGGGACAGAGTAGCTAAGATATGAAATTTGTCCACACAGATGATGAAGGGCCCAGGAGTGATGAGGGAGTTGGGGTGAATGGATGTCCAATAGCCCAGGAGCCAAGGTAGTTAGTGAGTGAGAGGGTTGACCAGAAGGTCTGAGAAAGTGTCAAGGACAGGGAGGTGCTGAGTGGTAAGAGTCTAAAGGAATTGGGGCTTTCACAAGATAAAGACAGTTTAAGAGTGGCCTGGGGAGCCAGGATGATTACAGAATGGCCCCCTAACCCCCAGCCCTAAGGGAGAATAAGCAGCCCCTATCTGAGGGGACAGAGGGCCGAGAGAAGGGAATGTTCCAGGAAACAGCTCCAGGAACAGAGGCGCATGCTACATGCAGCAGTGAGGTGTGGAGTTTGGGGGAGAGGGACCAGACCAGCTAAGACGGAGAACAGAGCAGTGTGAGGATAGAGTCTGCAAGCCAGCAGGTCCAGAAAGGGGCCTGTGAGCCTGGCGGAGACTAAGGAAAGTGGGGATGGGACTGATGGAGTTCATTCCCTGGATCTCTAGTTGAGGGGTGAGAACTTGAGACTAAACTTCACACAATGGTTTGGACAGGCAGATATGACAACTTTGACAGGTCTCAGGCCAGCATGCACCTCACAGCTGCTCCCAGAAACCATGTGTGGTGGAGGGTGGGCTTTTTTTCACTCAACTGCTCACAAAGCACTCATGAGGAGGAATGATGGCCCCATGACTGGAGGAGCAGTCAGATCAAGGGCAAGATGAGTCTGAAGTCCACTTTTGTCTCTGCTTCTGATCTCTGTGATCACACACTTTATGGTTGTCCCAAGAACTGGCCCCAGCTCTCAGATGTGTGGTTCTGGTTGCTTAGTTTCTCATTTCAGCCAGCTGTTAGCAGGTATGCAAGTGCCTTGACAACCGGATGCTGAAAAAGGAAACACACACCCTAGCCTCTCCCACAGGCCTGAGTGCAGCCACCCAAAGCCAGTCTTGGAGGGAACTAGGAGCAGTCTGAACTGAGAGGAAAGGAGAGAAGGTACAGTGCCCTCTGTTCTCAGGGCTCAGAGAAAATTGTGGAACCAGAGATTTTTAATATTGCTATTTCTGTTGCTAAGGACCACTAACATTTATTGAGTACCTTCTATGTGCTAGGCATGTTACATAACTTTAAAAGGAAGGTGGTATATTTTTATCCTCACTTTCACAGATGAAGAAACTGAAGTCCACGGAGCTGAAGTTACTTGCTAGGAGTTGAAGGCTGGACCCCTATGCCACACTGACTCAAGTCCAGAAGATAAGAAACCAATAGTTCCAACAAGGGATATGACTCATTCAGGGACCAGGAGGTTAGGGGCAGAGCAAGGACTGACAAACAGGTCTCTTGACTGCCAACCCATGTTTTCTCCACCCAACCATGCAGTGATGAAAAAGAGCATCCTTCTCTCTCCTGTACATTGGACATCTCCTACTATTCATGAGCACCTTTATTTGGTGGTATCCAGTCTCCCAGAGAACCCACAATGATTCCTACCTGTAGGTATACACCCTGCATGTACCAATCCCTCCTCAGCCCTTAAGCAGTCAGTAGGTTGCAGAAATAATGGTGTGCTTTGTCTTGAAGAAGCTAGCTTTCATGTTGTAAGACATCCAAACAACCTATGGAAAGGGACTGAAGCCACCTGCCAACAGCTGGTATTGATATGCCAGTCATGAGAGTGAGCCACCTTGCAGTCGGAGCTCCCAGCCCCAGTTAATTCTTCAGATGACAGCAATCACAGCCAACATTGTCACTGCAACCTCAGAAAAAACTCCAAGCCAGAACCAACAAGCTAAGCCACTCCTAGATTTATTACCTAAAGAAATCGTGAGAGCTAGTCATTGCTTACTGTTTTAAATCACTTCATTTTGGGACAATTTGTTACACGGCAATAGCTAACTAATACAAAAGGGTAGATATCTACTGCTAATATGTCAGGATATAGTGTGATTTCTCGTTGGCATTTCTATGCTCTATCCTGTTAGAAAGTTCACCTTGAGAGAGGAAAACAGAAGCCCTAGTGCCTTGATGTCCTCAGAGTAGACAACTCGTGCTGCCTGGCTAGCTCTTGGTTGTGCTAACAAACAGTGCTAGACTACTTCTACCAAGAGTCATCAAACTTGTTCTGAGAAGGTCATACAGTAAGTAGTTTGAGCTTTGCAGGCCACATACACTATCTGTTGCAACTACTCAACTCTGTCATTGTAGCATAAAAACAACATTAGACAATACATAAACAAATGGATTAGGTTGCCTGGAAAGCCATGATGTATTTTTGCATAGAAAACAGAGAAAACTATGTCATGACTTTCTGACTACCTCATACATAACTGATTTGCATAAAGCTTTATTTACAAAATTAGGTGGTTGATTCAAGGGCAATACTTGCGAACCCTGGTTTATCCAAAGGGAAGACACAATGCTTACAGGTCTGTAGCCAGATGAGCTTAGACAACCAGAAGGACACTTTTCATAGAGGGGAGCTTTTCCTAAACTACTTTACTCTTGACCTAGGAAGGCAGGATATTTAGCATCTGTTGAAAATAACCACATGGAGGGAACCAGCAGTTAGCGTAATGGCTATGTCGCTGGACTCCCACGTAGTCGATCGCGGTTCGTGTCCCGGACCCGGTGGCTTAAAACTCACGCCGAGCACGTGTGCGTGCGTGCCCAAGATCCCGAGAGGAGAATGGAGGAGAAGGGATTGCGGCATGACCATCCCCCCTGGGGGGTGATTTCTCGCTTTCTGTCTGTATGTCTCTCTCTGTCTGTCTGGCGAGTGCACGTGCCCTACAGTGAAAATCTCTCCAAAAAAAAAAGAAAATAACCACATGGAGATAGCTAAGGGAGCTCCAGGTTTGCTGAGAGTCTGGGTACCTACCTGGGATGTTACTGAGGAAGCATCCACACCCACTGGAAGATCCATTTCAGTCTGGGGAAGGATTGTGTGTCAGGTATGACTCCAGTAATTATTGCTTTCACCAGCACCTCTTCCTTTCCTTCTCACCTCCAATTACTGTTATGTAGCAAATTGCCCTCGAAAGTCCATGGCTCACTCACATGGTGGCAAGTTGACTCCTCTCCATGAGGCTGCCTGAGTATCCTCACAACATGACTACTAGCTTCACCCATAACCACCTATTCAGGAGACCAAGGAAGAAGCTCCAATATAAAGTGGTTTATATGGCCCAACTTCAAATCCTATATGCCACAACATCCACTGTGTTCTACTGTTCACATAGATGAGCCATGATTCAACATGAGAGGGGACCATACAAGGACATGAATAGTGAAGGTAAGAATCACGGGCTGGATAGGGTAAGCAGGTCCTGAGGTTCACGCCACACTAGGGGTGGTCACCACACAAACTCACCCACTCGAGTTTGGTTGTTGTGTGAGGAGGTACAAACGGTCTCTATCACCCTGAATAGATTCTTAGTTTTTCCAGGCCGTTGGCCTCAGGGAGTCAAGGCCTAGGTACCAATGGTTCCAATCCTACCATCTTTGATCCTCTGCCATTCCCAGGAGTCTGCAATTGGTATTTTTGGTTCTGTTTTGGCTTCTTGTCAACCAAACACTTTCCTAGAGGGAGTCTTGTATGAGTCTTTGTCATATGGGTTCTTGACTGGCTCTTCAATCTTTCTGTCAGTATTTGATTTATCCCATGTCTCGCCAGCAAACCCCTTTACCATTTAAGTTAGCTACTCAACTTCTGTTGCTTGCAACCTAGAACCCTATCTAGTTCTGAATCTCCAGCGCTATCACTCAGACAAAGCTCACTGGAGCCAAAGCCACGTATCTCCTGCTGCTGCTGTGGAAACAGGAGTCAGACAGACCTAGTTATCTGTCTTGAATGCAGTGTGACTTTCCACAAGTCAAATAACCTCTCTGAACTTCAGTTGCTTCAGCTGGGAAATGAGAGAAGTAACAATCAGCTTGCATGTAATGTCTACTGGCTAATATGTCAAGATTTGATGAGACTCTCTGTTGGCATTCTATGCTCTATCCTGTTGGAAAGTTCACCTTGAGAGAGGAAAAGAGAAGCCATGTAGCACTGTCCCTGTCCACACTACTATGCGTTCCCAACCACTGCTTTTGTGTAGTAAATGACGATGATGGTGGTGGTGGACCCGTGCTACAGTTCCTCCTTACATGATTCCCTTTCAGTTGTCAGGAATAAGACTCAGGAGACATCATCTCAAGAAAAAAGGTAAGTTTATGGAGAGAAAGAGTACCTGGAGGTCTGAAGCTCACCTCCTGGAGGTGCCTCAGCCAGCCCATCTGTGAGAAGGGAGTGGGTTCTTTTATAGGGTAATCAAACTATTCTGAGAGACTGTGTGCATGCCTGACATGGGGGAGAGTTGGGCACAGTGGGATAAGCATACATGAAACATTCTGTGGGTCTTTCTGATCCATCTCTAGGAGGTTAGACCTTCCAGTACTACTCCGGGTCTTTATCTGCTATTGCACTTCCTGGGTCAGCGTGACCTTGCAGTAGCAACACTTGGAGTGTGGGCTCTTGCTGAGACCAGTTATGCAGAAGTTGGACCTTGCTTCCTTGTTAGACCTGGAGCGATACCAAGTGGTGCACAGGAGAGTTCTACTCCATGGGACCTTACACTTACAGTGGTTCTTACAGAGGCGAAGGTACTCCCATCTGATGGCAGGTCTTTTGAGCTACTTTGAGTGGCCTGGCACCTCAGTAATAACTGCTCTACCAAACAGTTAAAACTGCCTTACTCATGGAGTCTAATAGACTCTTTCCATATGGAACTTGCTAGAAGTCCCCAGAGATAACTTCACTCCCATCTGTGATGTTTTGCAAAGAAAACTCTGGTTGCTCAGAAATTCTAGAGCACCCAAGAAGGGTATGCAACTTTAAGCCCCACCATGGTCCTTGCAGTCTGGTCCCAGACCCCCCACCCCGGCCTGATAGGGACTCATGGCTAGTGAAGACCCATGGTAGATGAAAAGCCACCCTGAGGTGCTCTGTCCCAGCAGAAGCTATTTCCTCCTACCCCTTATGCAAGCTAGCCTAAGCTATTCCTCCAGCCTTTGCTAAGGTGAGAAGTGTTTTGCCAACCTCATCCGCAGATGCCCTAATTATACTCCCCTACCATTGTGGGCACCCCCCCAAGTCCTAGCAATTGGATGGTGGCACCCATTCTGTTGTGTGGGCACTGCAGATAAATGGGCAACCACATGGGAGTCATCCTGAGGGAAAGAAACCTCACTTGTTCTGAGACTCCCTCCTTGAACAACCTAGTCAACCCGATGGGCTCCTACCCTGCCCCCCAAAACACCAATGTAATATTCAGCAAATGCATTGGTTATGCCAACAGCTGGAAAGTAAGCCACAACTCTCCCCTGCTAAAGTGTAAACGGTCTGGAGCGTCTTCCCTCACTTCTCCTGTCCCCATACACCAGGCACCATGCCTAGCAATTAATCAGACCTCACAAACGCCAAGTAGGTGCCTCATTGCAGAGTCTGCAGGGCCTCAAAAAGCAAATACACCGGGCAGCAGGGAGTGGGAAGCTGAGGTCGGCAGCTGTGCCTTTCTCCAGCTAAGAGAGGCAGACACAGCCACCCTGCCTGCGGAGGACCCAGCAAGTGCCGGCTAGATTTCTGCTAACGGTGCAGAGCAAGGTCTCAGGTTACACCAACTCCGCCCCTCGGCTTTGGATGAAAGCTCCTTCAGGAACAGGCCCGTCACTGCCACCCTGTTAGTGTAGGAAATATTTGCCAGGGAGCGTCAGCCTCCAGGAAGAGAATGACAACTGAAGATCTGCAGTTCATTTGTTCCAGGACTCGATGGATTCCTTAATCCTTCCTCCCTCCCTGTCGTCTCAAGGACTTGCAAACCTTCCACACACTCAGTGTTCCTTGTAAGTTTAGATGCTGACTGACCAACAATGCCTCCTTGCAATACTCTTGCAAGTGGCCAGGACACTGCCTGGCTTATCTACACGGCAGCATGGTGAGGCCACGTGAGGAGGTGGCTTGGCTTGGATAACTAGCGAGTGGTTAATAATGGAATGGCAACAACGGCTAACACTGCTAAACGTTTTACAAATAAGTAAGCCTCTGACGAACCATAGGAAGGGGAATGTTACTATGCCCACTTTCAGATGAGTAACCTGAGGCTTAGACATGTTAAGAAACTTCCAGTCACCCATTTGGAAAGCTGTGAACTGACAGCTTCAGCCACTGACCTGTTGAGCCAGGTCTTTGTCAACCTTGCTTTGATGATCACAGTCCCTGCTTCCTCCCCACCAAGTGTCCCTGACAACCGTTGGCCTGGAATGATACAGTTCACTAATAGGAATCTGTTCTTGAGAGATCTGGCCTCCCCCTGCATCCCCCAAGATTATGCAGAGATTAGCCTTCAACACTCATTTCATGGAAGTCATTGTATAAGCTACCCTGATCCTAGCCACCCTGTGCCCTTGAGGGTAACTTGTATACATTTTTTTAAATTTGTTTGTTTGTTTGTGTTTTGTTTTGTTTAGTTTTTGCCATACAGTGCTCGTGTTTGCCAGAGAGAGACAGAGAAAGGGAAAGTGAGAAATCATCTTCTAGGGGCACAGTCACACTGTAATCCCCTCTCTGTTCTTCTCTCAGGATTTTGGGCAAACATGCACACTCACCCAGCATGACCCTCAAAGTGCCAGGTCCAGGACTTGAACTGGGGTCAGCCATACGGGAATCCAATGCCTTAACTACCATGCCATCTGCTGGGCCCCACTCTTATATATTATTAAACCTTGAAGAGAGAACATTCAGCTCATCACTTGGGGGAAACTGAGGCATGGGGAGAGAATATAACTTGTCCATGATTGCTCAGCAAGGACGGTGAGACTAGAGCCAGAGTGCAGGCTCCAAGCCCCGCACTCGCTCTCTGGACCCACATCACGACCTACACCACCTATTCAGATCTTAGGCATTCCAGCAGCAGCACCCCCCACCCAGGCCTGTGATATCCCAGAGGGCACTGATGGTGAACAGTGGGGGCCAGAACTTGGAGGCTGGGTGTCTAGAAGAAAAGTAAAAGAGGCCCTTTCATAAATGACACCCTCCAAAGTTGTGTCGCAGGGCTTCTGCCACCCCGAGAGTCTGC
Source organism: Tupaia belangeri chinensis (assembly GCF_000334495.1). Classification (NCBI taxonomy): domain Eukaryota; kingdom Metazoa; phylum Chordata; class Mammalia; order Scandentia; family Tupaiidae; genus Tupaia; species Tupaia belangeri. The sequence continues at coordinate 2,685,401 of NW_006159521.1, read as the reverse complement.
ATGCCTTTCTGGAGACTAAACATTTTCACAGTTCCTTTGGCCCAAGGGTTATTTTCTTGTTAGAAAAAAATGGAAACTTTTCCCCATACAGATGGTAAGAAAAATAACTTCAGCTGGATGAATCCGGAGACAAAGGATCTTCTGAAACTGAAGAAGGATATAGGAGTTGGGGGAGCAAACATTTATTTTAAATAAACACAGAATGTTTCTGCTGGGTTTCTTTTTACTTACTCATGCCAAAGAACTCCTAGGTGGCTCATTAGAGAGAGGCTGGGTCACAAGGGTCATAGGAGGAGCTGGGTGGTCACAGCCTGCAGAAGCACTGCTCCTGGGGTGACCCACTGGGGTGCTCTTTCTGCCCAGGCTGCTAGGAGTGCTCCTCAGCCCTGAGCAGGGAGGGAGTTGTATCTCTCAGATAAGTCCTCCCTACAGACAAGACTATCAGCTGTCCAAGACCCTATTTATTACTCTTCTTCTCCTCCTCCTCTTTCTCCTCCTCCTCCTCACTTATTTATGTATTTTATGTGTCATGATTACCAAGCCACCCTGTCCAGGACTCAAACCACGGTCGGCCATGTGGGAATCCAACTCCTTAACCACCACACCACCCATTGGCCCCTATTACTTATCTTTAAAACAGATGAGGGAACTTCAAAAAAATTGTGGAAAATGGGATTAAGGTCTGAGTTTATTCTGATACAAAGATAAAATCGAAATTGACACATGTTTTATTTTGTCCATTTGTTTAATTTGCCAAAGGGTGTGTGCATTTGCCAAAGAGGGACAGAGAGACAAAAAGACAGGGAGAGGAGAAAGCATCTCCAGTAGGAGTGTTCACACCACAATCCCTTCTTCTCTATCTCTCCTTTTGTCATTCAGGGCCCCCATGCACACATGCCCAGCATGTGTTTCAAGCCATCAGGGTCAGGATTCAAACTCATAGAGGCCATGAGAGATCTGGCTCCCCTAGGTACCGGGCCATGGGGCCAGTTCCACAGTTTTCATCAGACCCATTTTCCATGAACTTTGAAGATGCCATCATACCTCTTCTTAACAGATTACTGCTTTGGGCACTGAAATTTCTTGAAACAATTTGTTTGTTGATATAAAAAATAAGTCATGTTGATTTCATCAATATCATAACTTACTAATTTTTATCTGAATTTTCTTTCAGATCTTCAGCTAGTAGATACTAATTCAAGTTAGTATCTATATTTAAAATATTTCTGCCCAGCTGCGGTAGTGCATGCTGGTTGACACTGCTATTCTGCAGGTTAAAGCCACATGGGAGGCCTGGGTTCGACTCCTAGCTCACCGTAAAAGCCAGCTATAGTGGTGGGCACCTGTAGGGAGCGGCCGAATCTGAGCTGCATAATAGTGACCTTTGAAGACGGGCGGAGCACAGGCTTTTTTCAGCCAGAGAAGGCCGGGGGGCCTTATTTAGACCGAGGGGCACCAAATGCCCCATAGCTGCAGTTGAGAATAGAAGACCTAGCTTTACTTTTTGCTTCGCCCTTCCCCCAGTGCCCTATAAAAGAGTAAATCTGGGAATGGTTCGTGGCTGCAGTGTTTGCCATCAGAGATGTCTGGTCCACCTGATCCCTGCTTTTCTCTACTTGTGTGTCTCTGTGTGACAGTTCTTTCCAAAATCCACCACTGCTCCCACTCAGGGCGGTGTGGGGGGGAGGGGGAGGGGTCTCCTTTCTCCTTTTTTGCCTTGCAGGTTTTGGCAAGCACCTATAGTCCCAGGGGCTTGGGAACCTGAAGCAAGAGGATAATAACATAGAGACACTGTCTAGGAAAAAAATAATAATTCCATCTATATGATGAGCCTTAAAATAAAAAAATGTGGGCCAGCAGGTGGCATGGGGGTTAAGGCGCTGTATCCCATAGGGCTGGCTACGTGGTTCGAGTACCAGACCTGTTGGCTGGAATGTTCAAAATCCCGAGAGGAGAATAGAGAAGGGATAGTGGCATGGTCATCCCCCCTGGGGCATTTGCCCCTCTCTTTCTCTCTCCAGTGAGCACACCCACCCTAAATAAATAAATAAAGGAAGAATGGCAGGCTTTTACAAACTTCCTCCTGTACTATAAAGATTACTTGTGGTTATGTAGTGCCCCCGACTTTATGATTTCTTATTCATATTTAATTACTGTACATCTCCAGAGTGCACAATATGGCTTTTCAGAATATGCATGCATTATGTGACAATCAAATCAAAGATTTACCATCTACATCATTTTCATCAGAAAACTTTACATTCTCATGTCTTTTAAGTATTCCTTCCCTGAGTTCTCTTACCCAAAGACCCCAATTTTCCAGACATTTATCCCAAAACTGTTACCACCTGCAGACTTTGCAGATTGGCCCCGAGTTCTCCCATGTCAACCACCCTCTCCTCCCACCCACATCACCCCAGTGTTCAGTCCCAGGACAGCATCTCTGTCTCCCTGCACAGTGTTCACCATTGTGAATGAACTGGCATGAGTCTTTGAACCTCACTTGAGATGAAAGGAGTATTACTATTGGAAATGTTTCTGAATTAAATCAATTTGGACACCAGTTCCTCACAAACCAAGCTCAGTGTGAAGTTCCATGTTGGTCATTCTTTGTGGTTCCACTGTCCTTTCCCAGGGCATTCATGGCCCATGAGAAATATGGGGCTAGACCTCCAGTTGTGGTCCACTGTGGTCACTGTTGGGGTCCCTGGTGCAAGGCTGTGGTGTCCATGCAAAGGTGGTTTGCCCCACAAACATACCTACACCACAACAAGCTCATCCGTAGAACAAAAGCCAGTCCCATGGGTACGGTGTTCAGGCCATGGTCCTTACACATCCAGGCAACCATCACACTTTGAGTCCTCCCACCCTGTGGAATAAAGGTCTCCCAGCCTCTCCCCTGACTCCTCCTCCAGCCCCAAGCTATTGACCCCTTCTCCTACTGGACAAGTAAGCCTTTGTCCTAGCTGGGCCTGTATCTTCCAAAGACACCCAGACACTTTTCCTCTTGCTTCCTAAATCACACACACACACACACACACAGAGCTTTCTGTTCATTGCAGCCCTTCCACTCCATTGCATGTGAGTATGTATTTGGGTGCATGTGTGCGCGCCTCCCAAGGCAAGGTGTGCAGAACTCAGGAACTGAAAGTGGATGCCTGATGCAGCCAGGTTCAAGCAGAACTAACTCTCCATCATGTGGCTGAGGAGACTGCAGCAGCCACAGAAAGGACAAGACCCTTGTTTTTCAATAGTGTGGTCCCTTCATTTATCATCACCTAACACATTCCATGTCTGGATTCTAAAATAATCTCTTCCTTGGGGCCGACAGGTGGCATGGTGGTTAAGGGCGCTGGACTCCTACATGGTCAGCCACGGTTCAAGGCCTGGACCTGGAGGCTTGCTTTTTCACTATCATTCTCCCTCTCTTTCTGGTAAAATTGAATACTACTACTACTAATAATAATAATAATAAATAAAATTAAATAATTTTTAAAAATAATCTCTTACTTCAGAGCTGGTGGTCCAATGGAATAGAAGTTAATCAAGTGAAGGCCTCGAGTAGCTGGGGCTCTGTGCAGGTTTGGCGTGCAAGCGTGAAGTCCACCTTGCTTCTTTTAGTTCCCTGGGATCCAGCTCAGTAGGAGGTCAGGAACTAAGATGAGGTTCCAAAAACTACACCAGGGACTTCCTCAGGCTGTGGGCAAATACACCTTATTAAGAATTTGTCCATTTTGTCATTAAAACAATTTCTTGGGGCCAGCAGGAGGCGTGGTGGTTAAGGGTGCTGGACTCCCACATGGTCGACCATGGCTTGAGTCCCAGACCTGGGGACTTGCTCTCTCTCACTCTCTCTCTCTTGCTCTCTCTCTGGTCAAATTAAAAATAATAACAATAAATAAAGTTAAATAAAATAATTCATTAAAAACATTTTATGGGACCCAGCAGGTGGCATAGTGCTTAAGGTGCTGGACTCCCATGTGGCCATCTGTGACTTGAATCGGTGGACCCGGTGGCTTAAAACACACGAGGTGAGTGTGCATGCTCAAAATCTCAAGAGGAAAGTGGAGGAGAAGGGATTGCAGTGTGGCCATCCTCCCTGGAGGGCGATTTCTCACTTTCTGTCTCTCTCTCTCTCTCTCTCGGCTCTCCAGTGAGCACATGTACCCCATACAAAAATCTCTCTTAAAAAATACTGTGTGTTTGTTAGGTGCTGTCAAAGATTTAAAGAAATAGAAGGCATGGCCGCTACTCTTAAAGACTTTTATTTTCTAGTTGGAAAGGCTTGCACCCATGAAATAGTTTAATAGTCATATAAAACAACCATAAAAGTAAAGTCACAGACACATTGGCATGTTTCATTGCATTCTCGAAGCAATCCGGAGTGGTGGGTATTATGGTCTCCCATTTTCTGTTTTTGTTTTTTTTTATTACCAGAGGTATGTGTACTTACCAAAGGGAGAAAGAGAGAGAGAGAGATTCCCCCAATAGGCCATGGTCATGCCACAATCCCTTCTCTTCTGCTTCTCCGACCTCAGGATTTGGCGCATGCACACACACTGACCAGGGTGTTTCTCAGGCCACTGGGGCCAGGGTTCAAACGGCAGTCAGCCATGTGGATCCGAGTCCCTTACCCACCGTACTATGGGCAGTCCCAAGCTCCTGTTTTTCTAATGAAGAAACTGAGGCTCAGAGAAGGAATACCATCCTTTCACAAGCCTTGCCTTGGGAGGTGAGAAACTAGCGTGGGCCAGAGGAGACTACCCAGCTCTTACACTCCGGCTGGCTTGGTCCATACCCTCTCTGACCCATGAACGTCTCTCTCACACACACACACTCTGACCCTACCTTTATGGTGTATCTGGTTCTGTAATGTTCTATAAAAGTTTTATTGTTCCTTCTTTTAGAAAGTTGCTGAATCTCCCCAGCCCTTGTAAATAACGCAACACACCCGCCACCTCCACCCCCTTCAGTCCCTGGCCGTACACACCCAGAAAAGAGAGGAGTACAGGAGTTCCTCAGAAGTCACTGACCCCCAGCTGTGCTCGTCTGCCGCCACCACCAAACACGCGGTCACCACAGCCCACGTGGGAGGAACGCTGATTTTCCAGTCTCCTCTCCCACTGCCCACCAGCCTTCCCAATACAAGTGACGCCTCTGCTGCCTGAACAAACATCCCCTGCCCCGGCTCTGGGTTATGCCCGTTCCATCTCCTTGCCCTTCCTACAAATTATATTTGCCCAGTTATTGCCCAGACTGTAAGAATTAGGTTGAAATACCATCTACTCCTTTCATTCTTTCTTGATTTTCTACATCTATACCTGAGCTGGCCTTTCTCTGAGTCACCAAAGGATCTCACTAGAGGTTTAATAGTGTTCATCACCGTCTGCTGCTGCTTGCAGTTATTTCCAGATTTGCCTGGGGGGATGGGAGTCTGTGTCCAACCTCTGGCACTTATGACCTATGCAAAATTAGGAAATTGAGCCACAAGTTACTCGTCTGTAAAATGGGGTTTTGTGAGGATGAAATGAGATTATAAAGAGAAAAGCACTTCGTAAGTTATATTGGGCTTTCTGTGCGCTATACTTAACCTCTCTGCCTTAGCTTGCACATCTATGAACAAGGAAGTAGTGAGTCCAGCAGGTGGTGTAGTGTTTAAGGCGCTGGACTCCCACGTGGCTGACTGAAATTTGAGTCTCAGACCTGGTGACTCAAATCTCATGCCAGGTGCATATGTGCGCATGCCCAAAATCTCTAGAGGAGAATGGAGGAGAAGGGATTACGGCATGGTCATCCCCCCAGGGGGTCATTTCTCACTTTCTGTCTCTCTGGCAAATGCATGTGCCCTACAGTAAAATTTTCTCCAAAAAAGCAGCAGCAGCAGCAGCAGCAGCAGCAGCAATAGTGTCTCCCTCTTGGATTTGCAGGAAGGATTAAATGAGATCATGAAGTATGTAAACACACTGGGCACAGTTCCCTGTCCCCTGCTCTGGCCCTACAGGTCGTAAGCAAAGCTTGGGGGTAGACCCAGCTTTATGTTTGCTCGGACCTCGACACTGTGCAGGATCCAGGAGGCTGCTGCAAACACTCTGTGCGGGTGACTTGCAGAACTTGGGCAGGAATTCCAGTGCTCTGCAATAACAATAATCATAAACAGTTGGTGGTCCCTGCGTCCAGGAAATTGGTTTTCAGGGGCCAAGTCTATAGTGTGATGGAACACGCCCCTCCCTCAGAGGGGCAGACTGCAACGCATGCGTGTCTATAAAACCACAGCTAATCCTCCAGGCCAGCTGAAAGCGCTGCCTTCCTGAGGGCCGGCCACTGCATCGGAGCTGGAAACACCGGCACAGGCAGATTGGGGAGCACCAGCCCGAGTTCTCCATGAGCTGTGTTACCATGACTCCTTTAGTTCAAGTCTGGCGTGCAGGGTAAATAATAAATCTGTTTAGGCACTAGAAGTCAAAGCTCTGCATCTGAGAAGAAATGATTATACACTATCCAGAGTGGGGGCCAATTTGAACCAGCATCCTTGCAGGGAGCCTCGAAGCCACCACCCCCACCCCTTTCTTAGCCTCATCCCTTCTCTTCAGAGTTTGGTCCCACAGCCTTTTAGCATCACATGTCCCTAAATACTCCAGCCACTGTTGGCATGACCAAGAGGGGACCAAGCCAGGCCAGTTGATTTCTCTGTCCTAGAATGCAGTAATTAGAAATCAGATACTGGCCAACTTCCACTGGGATCTTTACCCAGAAGACTCACTTTCATGAATACAAAACAGATCAGGGGCCAGTCAGGTGGCATGGTAGATAGGGCAACTGGATCCCACATGGCCTACAGTGTGCCAGACCTGGAGGCTTGAAAAACCAACCGGGCACATGTACCTGTGTGCCCAAAATTTTAAGAGGAGAAGGGATTGTGACATGCCCATTCCCCCTGGGGGACGAGTTCTCACTTCTCTCACTGTCTGTCTCTCTGGTACCCTATAGCAAAAACTAACAGGAAGGAAGCGACATTGGAAGCGACATAAGAGAGAAGAGCAGGGGTAACTTGTGCTTTTTTCCGGAGAGAGGAATAGCTCAAGCTGGTAGCCCTTTGCTGTACTGCAAAAAGCGCTCACCAAAGACACTCGCCTCTTGGCCTCTTTGTGTTCATTAACACAGGGCCGAGCACATAGGTGCTGCTGAATAAAAGTTTATGGATGCCTGAATTACTCATCAAAAGTAAGTGGAGACCTAATGGCTACTGAGCTGCTCAAAATCAAGGCCCAGATTTTTATCAAGTTCAAAAACAGAAAAAAATGAATCAGGATGTGGTTGCCTTTAGGGGACAGACCACGTGGAAAGGGGCATGAGGGGTCCCCAGAATGTTCTGATAGCTGATCTGGGTGCCGGTCACGTGGGCTGGTGAGTCTGTGAGCATTCAGCAAGCCGCATGTGCATCAGGCCTGCACATTGCCATGTGGATGGTATATGGCAATAAAAACTTTAAAAGTAAAATAAACAGGGGTTGGGGCTTGACTTGCTTCCAGATTCCACTCGCCAGATTCTGGCAGGAATTCAAGGTCCACCTCTGTAGACTTTTATTTTTATTTTTTCTACAGAATTTTTTTATTTAACTTTACTCATTTATTTATTTAAATTTGACTAGAGAGGGGCAGAGTGAGAGTGAGAGGGAAAGTGAGAAAGCAAGCCGCCAGTTTCGGGACTTGAACCACAGTGGGACTCCATGTGGGAGTCTAGCACCCTTAATCACCACACCACCTGCTGGCACCCACCTCCCTAGCATTTTAAACAACTGATGCCTGGTTTTTAAAAACAAGCAAAGCAGCCTGGGAGACAATCAGAATCAAGAAGCTAATCCAGAGCAGGGCAGTGCTGTTCTCAGAAAAATCTGGGGTAGAGAAGAGTTCATTGCCAAGGAGATGGCCATAACTGGTGTGATAACAATAATGTGTTGGGATCAGCAGTTGGCATAATGGCTATGTTGCTGGACTCCCATGTAGTCGACCGCGGATCGAGTCCCGGACCCAGTGGCTTAAACTCATGCTGGGTGAGTGTGCGTGCGTGCCCAAGATCCCGAGAGGAGAATGGAGGAGAAGGGACTGCGGCGTGGCCATCCCCCCTGAGGGGTGATTTCTCATTTTCTGTCTCCCTGTCTCTCTCTTTCCTTCTGGCGAATGCAGGCGCCCTATAGCAATAAACCTCTCCAATAATAATAATAATAATAATAATGTGTTTGAACCCATGCATAGACACAGAGCCACACACTCACTCACGTATGCCTGTGAGCACATGTACACAAGCCTTGGGCCTTTTGATAAATCCATGATAATTACAAGGGTAACATTTATGAACCTTTCCTAGATGGCAGGTACAGGATTTACATCCATTAAATGACTCAAGGCCAGCCCAATGGCCTAGTGGTTTCGGGAGCTGAATCCCACATGGCCAAGTGTGTGGTTCAAATACTGTCCCTAACAGCTTGAAAAATACACTGGACATGTGTGCATGTGTGCAGGCATGCCCCAGATCCTGACGGAATGGGGAAAGGGAGAGGGCAGGATCACAATATGATCACATCTCATTGGGGAATGCTTTCTCCCTCTTCCGCTCTCTCTGTCTCTCTCTAGTGAGCACAAGTGCCCTTTGGCAATAAATAAACAAATGACTCAATTATGACAACTTGATGAAGTGGGTACTATTATTACCTCTTTTTCAGATGAGGAAACCTCAAAGAAGTTTAATAAATGGCAAAATCATGTTCGTCTAATTCCAAAGCCTATAAGTTCGTTTGTTTGTTTGTTTGTTTGTTTGTTTGTTTATATATTTATTTATTTATTTTAGAGTTATGGTTTCACTACATTGCCCAGGCTGTCCTCGAACCTCTATCTTCCTTCCCCAGACTCCCATGTAGCTGGGATTACAGGCACATGCCACCACACTCAGCAGCTTTTAAAGTAACACATCCAGTGCCCCAAGATAGTACTAACAGACATTTGTGCGCCTGACTCCTCTCTGTGAAGTATGAGACAGGAATGTTCGGTTTTGCTCATCGATGGTTTATAACGCAGAAACATCTGGCCTCAAGACAAGTAAGCTTGTTTTCAGGGGCAAATAGGAGATAATGAATTTGCTCATCATTTTCCCATATGTGAATGCTGGAGGGGCAGGGGCCGACATGACCATTCTGTTACCACACTTAACCCGCCAAACAATTTTACGAGGTAGGTGTTCTTATCTCTAGGGCACAGAAGGAGAAACTAAGGCTGGGAACAATTAAGAACCTTTATCAGTCACTCTGGGTGACTCCAAAGCTCAAGAAGGCATTTTTACCCCCGAGCTAGGCCATCTCCATCCCTGCGTGAACCTCTGGACGGGCTGCACTCGGCTCCTGAGCTGAACAGAAGGGCTTGTGTGTGCGCTGGCCCTGCAGTAAGTCAGGTGTGCCCAGTGACTGGGCTGCCCCTTTCCAGAGCTTCTGTTTGTCCCTGGCAACACATGGACACTCAGGCCCACCAGCTCAGCAAGCACCCAGAAGCAACAACCATGCCAAGGAGGAGACCTACCATGCGCTCCTCGCAGGCAGCTCAGTAACCCAGAGAGCCCACCAGCACTTGTGCCTTGGAGGAATTTGGCTGATGGCTGAGAAGTCACAAGCCAAACCAGCTTCCCCGGAAGAGAGAAGGACGTGAGTAATGGCTGTCCCACTGGCCACACACCTGGGAGCACCACATCGTTCCCCAGCCACGAGCTCACCAGCCTTACTCAGACTTCAAGCCTGGTGGAGAGGCAGCGGAGGTGAACACGGGTTGGACCCACCTCCACCTTTTTCTGTAGCTCAGCTAAGAAGATGCTGGCATTAAGCTGCTGTTAATGGCCTGTGATTGCAAATACCACATAGAACCACTGCATTAAGCAAGCATCGTGGGTCTGTTCCCATCAGGCGCTTGGAGGGGCATACATCTAGCGGTTAAGAATGTGAATGCCAGTACCTCTCTGAACTGGGTTCAATTCTACGCTGGTGAGAGTCCGTTGCTATTATTACTTGTAGTAGTACTCAGTACAAGTCCTAAGAGGGGTGCTGGTGGGAGAAGCACAGTTCCCAAGGAGCATTCCTCTGGAAGAGGCATTATAGGACAAGCACAAAGACATCCGTGATTCTAAAGTAGGAAGGATGCAGAATGTTATGTGTCACCCAACAGCTCATTCAAAGGACGTTAAGGAGAAAAGTAGAAAGGCAAGGCATTTATGGGACGAAGAAATGGGTTATTATCTGTTGAAGATAATGTGTATGGTATTCTCAACTGGACTGGTGAGAAATGTACACGTGTTGGAATATTCACTTTGCAAGCTAACATGTGATTGAAGGTATAAAAGAAACTGAAATAAAAATATATAAAAAAAGAATGAGGTGATAGAAAAGAAAAAATACCCAGAAGAGCTACTTTAATCTTAAGAGTTACGTTTAATCTTTTTAGTTCTTGTAGCCTCCCTAATACGAGAAGCTTTATCTCATTTTTCATTATTCTTTCTGTCTATTTGTTTCATAAGGGATTTCCTATAAGTCTTCTAAATAAAATAAAACAAAAAGAAACAAACAAAAGTTATGAGCACTATCCCTTCTGAACTGTCCCTTTTGGAGGCTACATATTTACACATAAAGGATCGTTGGTGATGGCGAAAGGAGTTTTTAAGCAACATTTATTAATTTATTACTATTATTATAAAAGTAAAACATGCTCATTTTTGGAACTTTGGAAAATATGGGAAGTACTTTCAAAATTACACATAATCCCATCATCTAAAACACTACAATCAATATTTTTGCTGTCTGTTCTTTTATTGTGTGTGTTTTTTTTTCCCTCCCCAAACTGTTCTTGAGCTCCACATCTGGGGTTCCTATTCCCTTAGACTTTATAGCACATAAAGTGGACTTTGCCTGGAGTTTCGGAAACATCCGCAAGTCATCAGGAACCAGGTGTGGCAATGTGATACGCTACAAGCTGGAGGCCTGTGGCTTCTGGTCAAACACAAGATGGCAAAGTCATGAAACTAATTTTATTGGGTGACTTGTAAAAAAGTACCATCAGCAATCCCACTAGGTGGTTTCGAAATTTTAATTTGCCACAAGCAGTGATATAGACATAAAGGATCTCATGGAAGGCCTGTGTGCTAGATTGCTTGCTTTTAAATTTCTGGGTCCTAGTTTTATGCCAGACAAATAAGTAGGCAGTTAGAAACCACTGGATACCCTGAGGGAAATTGACCACTTAATTTCTTCATTCATTTTTAGTTGCTGTGAAGCTTCAGTACATTCTACTTTAAAAATGAAACCTTGGGAACCAGCAGTTAGCGTAATGGCTATGTCGCTGGACTCCCACGTAGTCAACCGCGGTTCGTGTCCCGGACCTGGTGGCTTAAAACTCATGCCGGGTGCGTGTGCGTGCATGCCCAAGATCTCGAGAGGAGAATGGAGGAGAAGGGATTGCGGCGTGACCATCCCCCCTGGGGGGTGATTTCTCACTTTCTGTCTCTGTCTCTCTCTGTCTGTCTGGCGAGCACACGCACCCTACAGTGAAAATCTCTCCAAAAAAAAAAAAAAAAAAAAAAACCTTAAAATATGACTAGACTCCCTTTGACCTCCATCTCAGATCCTAGTAGCCCTCTCACCCTCCCAGAGGAAGTGAATTTAGTGATCAGTTTTAGGTGCAGCTTTCCAAGTCTTCTTTAGCGTGTGTGTGTATACTCATACATGTCAATAACATATATGAAGTATATCATATCATTTTAGCTAAATTGTTTCACCCATTATATGACTTACTACGTTCATTTTTCACTCAATTAAATGAAAACTGACCACTTTCAATGGGACACAACCATTTTAATAAAGAGATTTTTGAATCATTTCCTTTTCAAATAAGCTCTTGGCTTCACACCAGACCTTCCGCAGCGTTTGGGAGAACTGAGAGTAGCTGGAGACATCAGCAGAAGCGCATAAGAATTTTTGCACTGGGCCCACCCTGGAGTTCATCTGCCCAGTATTGTACGTCTGGCAGCAACACCAAGGAGTACTGCAAATGGTATGGGCTGATGTCAGTATCCACGATTAGAGACGTCCTAAGACGTTCTCATTATCCTTCATGACCCATGATGCATCTGTCCTCCACAAATGTGTCTGGCTTCTTGAGAACACGCTTCTATTTCCAGCTCATACCGTCTCTGGGGGATAAGGAGCTCCCTGCGTTCTATCCGCTCTGAGAGCAGTGTGCATCCCCTTTACCATCATCTGACCTAAAACATTACCTAGACTTTGTCACTCGTCTTCACATATTTTCCAGGATAGCAAAAGAAAATTTCACTTCGGGGGGGTGGGGGAATACGTAGGCATTCTCTTGTTGCTTCCATCTGGCATGAACAGTAGAGAAAAATATTGAAGTTGGGAGCCAAGAGCAGAATCATCGCAGCTCCAGCTGGCTGGCATTGTGCCAGACAGGCCCAGTGGTTCTCTAGCCTCTCCCCAGGGCAGATGCCACATCTCAGCCAGGATCGCTAACGGTCCCAGTTTAGGGAAGAACAAGAAAAGGAGAGGAGCTAGAAATGCAAGGCTCCCACAAGAGAACCCTCCCGTGGGTGGTATTTTGGGACATGAGCTCAGGCTGCCTTGTCCTCAGTCATCTCCCTGGCATTTAAGTAGCCCCTTGGGTTACGGATCATGGCAGGTGCTGGGAAGTGAAGAAGGCCATGCTAAAAATACTGACCTCTTCTGGAACTCAGCCGGCAGCCCGGACAAAGCTCCCTCCTCAAAGCTGGACTTCGGAAAAAGAACAGAGATCCTCCTCCTCCAGCAGTGAGAAAGTCTGACTCCTTCTTCCAGTGAAGTTACTCAAGTAGAAATGGTCCTCAGGAGAAAACACTCGAGGAAACATTCCTACTGAAAAATAGCAACTTCTCTAAAAGCAAGAAAGCAGTTTCTTTAGAACCCAGAGTCCCAGTAGAAAGAGCCTAGGGAAGAAGGTTATGCCAGTCAGCCAAGAAAAGGTTTTTACAAAAACAAAAGGAAGTCTACTGCTTACTTGCAGTAACCTAGGCCCAGCCGTAGGCTTCCAAACCAAACAAGCTCCACCGAAGTTAAGCTATTGGCAGCCCGTGTAGCACAGGCACAGGAGCAAATTTTAGAAATTCTCATTTTGAATTGACCTAACATGGCAGCCTCCTAGAGCCCAGAGGAGTTGCAGTTGGATGTCAAGTAGAATAAGGCGCACGTGGGCTGTCCACCGCCACTGCCATTATCGCACTGGGTGTCACCACCTGCAAAATAAGAGTGGAATGCCACTTCCCATCCAGGAGGCTACAGAGGTTACCTCCACAGACGTTCCTGTTAAGGACATCAGGGGAAACCTGAGAACCAAGTATAGAAATATAAAAATGAACAGGTGGCCTCCAATATGAGAAGAATGTGGGGTTTGCTGGAAAGTAATGATTACAACCATTCCAAAGTTCAGATGTGGCCCCTGAGGCTGGCTCAAGTCTCTGGATTGCATAGTCTATAGCACTTTTATTTTTGCACAGGCTTTGTGGTCTGAGGAGGTGTGAGGTGCTGTCCTGACCACGAATTTTGCCTTCACTCTTCCCAAACTTACTGCCCAGATTAACTGGTGGCTCGTTCCTTTGCCAACCCAAGGGTTGTGAGAGCAGCGTGTGTAGATTTCTTATATTTTCCTTTTGAATGATGGGTGTTTTTTTTTGCCTTTAAGTTTAATTCCCCAGAGGGGGGTGTGTGTATGTTTGCAAGAAAGTGACAGAGAGAGAGAAAGGGAGAAAGCAACCTCCAACGGGGCATAGTCACACAGCAATCCCTACTTCCCTGTTTCTCCATCCTGGTGGCTTTTTGGCACACCTGCACACATACCTCATGTGTTTTTCAGGCCACTGGGACCTGGATTTGAATACCACAGTCAATCACGTGGTATCTGGCTCCTTTAACTACCAGGCCACTGGACCAGCACTCATGATTGCCTCAAATTCTCTCTTGAAGCTACAAAACTTAAAATTAGCATACCTGCCTTCTGTCTTCACAAAGATGCCCTCATGACCCCATCTTGGGTCATAAACATCAGAGTGGGAAAAGGTTTCATCAGCCCAATCATTATCTTACCAGGTTCTCCCATCAGCTGAGAGTGGGTGGGTTTAGGAGCCCAGAGTGCAGTACTGAGCTGGCCTGCCCAGGGTAAGACATTACTTCAATCTCAGTCCAATTGGTAGAATGTTTTAACCATGCTCAATATGTAGAAAAGAACTCTGGTGGCCTACTCTTCTCTTCACCTGATGTGATGCTTTTACATATGAAATCAAATATGGATATGAAAACCAGCTGAGGAATGAATGAATGAGAAGAGCATTGTTGCTGGTACTGGGATGTCTGCTCTCTTGCTGCACACTGTTACCTCCCAGCTGGGTGGTCTTGAACCAGACCCCCACTGTCCCTGGCTTTCTGATCTGCTTAGTGGGAATTATGTGAAGCAATCATCCTGACGCTATCATAAGAGGTTGTACAGAGGAAGCAATGAACACAAAAGTGCTTTTTAATTGCTGTATACATGAGGGAGTAGCGCCATTCTGGAGACAGCTGAATTCTGCTACAAATCAGGCTCATTTAAACCTTTACACTGTTGCTGCCTTTGAGAGACAAGTTAAAATGTAAGGCAGGAGAGTGCCTGTGCCTTTTTTAATGTATTTTTTAATAGAACCTTTTTGCCCAAGCAAACTCTCCAGGTAGCAAGTGTACTCAAGGGTCTTTTAGCAAAACCAGGATCAGCTGTGTGTCACTAAACAATGAAGGTGGCATCCACAATAGCCTAAAGACCTTTCTCAGAGCTCCAACCCTCCCCCCTCCCAGGAAGTCAAGCTTATTTTTGTGCATCCCTGACAGTAGCATCACAAACCCTTGGGAAACAGAACTCTCAAGGGTCTAAGGAGAACGTGTTATGTCTTGTCCCGTGGGACAAGGAGCCATGAGCATAGCACACTGCACTCCAAAACCCAGTGGAAGAAGCAATTGTCTCTCCGTTTAATTATAGATCCTTCATGTTCCCTTAATTGCCCAAGTCAGCACTGCTGACTCTGGGGGAGTCGCAGTACATGGGTAGAGCTCTTGCTGTCAAACAAGGTGTGACTATCAGGTAATGAGGTTTTTGTTTTGTTTCTTCAAACAAACCCTGGTGTACATATTTAAGTGAGCATTCCCGATAAGGTATTACCTTAGTATGCTATGCTCAGGTTGATTCTCCTTTGTAGCCAAGTATTAGAAGATGAAGTATGGCAAGAACAGGTGCTTTTATGCAGAGAAACAGATAGTATATTTCACATTAAAGCTCTCCTAGATGGAACTAGCAGTTGGTGTAATGGCTATGTTGCTGGACTCCCATGTAGCCGACTGCGGTTCGAGTCCAGGACCCGGTGGCTTAAATTCACACCAGGCGCGTGTGCGTGCGTACCCAAGAACCCGAGAGGAGAATGGAGGAGAAGGGATTGCAGTGTAGCCATCCTCCTCTGGGACTCTGTGGAGTGATTTTTCACTTTCTGTCTCTCTGTCTCTGGTGAGTGCATGCATCCTATAGCAAAAACCTCTCCAAAAGAAAAAAAAAAAAAAAAAGCTCTCCTAGAAAACCTGAGATAGGTGATCCTCATAGCTCTCAGGGGTCCCAGGCAGACATTTGGGACAATGGTAATGTAGTTAGAAATACTTATTCTTTTAAGAGTTTTTTGCCTCAGGGTGCATGTACTCACCATAGAGAGAGACAGAGACAGTGAGAGGGAAAGTGAGAAATCACCTCCCAGGGGTGATGGCCACATCTCAATCTCTTTCCCTCCTTCCTCCTCCCTGGATCTTGGGCGTGCATACACATGCACCCAGTGAGAGTGTCAAGCCACTGGGTCCAGGATTTGAACCATTGGTCAGCCATGTGGGAGTTCAGTGATGTAATTGTTACACCATCTGCTGGCCTTGGAAATACACATTTAATGACCCCTAAAGAAAGGATTTTACCCTGAAACATACACAGATACTTTTCCTAGACATGTTCTCTTGTCCACTTCCCTTAGTTTCATAAACCTTAAATGCCTTGCATACAGAAGCTGTTCAATAAATATTGTGGGACATTTGTCCTACCCCATCACTATATGTACTCACTCTCAGAAAATAAAACAGTACCTACTTTTTCATGGACATTAGGTCTTTTGAACCTAGTTTTGTTACATTTTCTTTCCAGATATTGTTTCCCCAACTTACTTGACTGGCCAATAGTCAATAGAAAGTCATTCAACAAACATTCATTGAGAAATGACTGAATACGAAGAGTTGGGGAAGTCTGGAAATGCATGAGGTTCATATTTACACAGAACCCTCTGGGCCAAGGATGTTGTGCAGGCTTTCACACCACTGCGATTCAGTTTGCTTTCTTTGTTTTTTTAATTTCAAGGAACACAGACTCTCACGTAACCTCAGGAAATAAAAGGGGATATTATAAGGACTCATGAAACTGAAATTTGGTCACATTTTCCCAGTCTCTTTCTCTTGCCAATAAAAATAACTAAAGTTCTGCAGAAATCATTGAAATATGGTTAATTCTGTTTTTTAAGAATTATTTATTTAATTTTACCTACTATTTTTATTATCATTATTTTAATTTGACCAGAGAGAAAGAGAGAAGTGAGGAAAGTGAGAAAGTAAACTGCCAGGTCTGGGACTCGAACTATAGTCAGCCATGTAGGAGTCCAGGGCATCAACCACCATACCACCTGCTGGCCTCAAAACATGATTTATTCTAAGCACAAATTTGAGTGAGTAGACCCAGAGAAACACAGAAGTATTTCTCAGGGAGCTCAGATGCAGCAGTTCTTTTATTCAATTCTCAGAGGAGACACGGGCAAAATTGTGAATTAGCATAAGAAATCTTTTCATTGGCCTGGCCCAAAGAGGCAGGACATCTGAAGTAGGAGGCTTGTAAGTTATAGGTGGATTAAGAAAGTCTTAGGTTAGTAATTGGTTAAATATGCCAGTCTTTGTCTCAAAGAGACTTCGAGTCAACAGAAAAGAATGTCGGAATTTAACCTATTAATACATGCAGATAATAAGGCCTTGCTATTTATCTGGGGATGGTATGCCAGGGTCAGGACATAAGGAGCTACCCATAATCACTAGACCAAAGCAGTCTGCTACAGCAATAATTTTTGTTTGTTTGTTTAAAGAGTTATTTTTTTTTTATTTGATCAGAGAGAAAAAGAGAGGGAAAGTGAGAAAGCAAGTCACCAGGTTTGGGTTTGAACTGCAGTCGGCCATGTAGGAGTCCAGCACCTTAACCACCATGCCACCCACCAGCTGCTATTACAGCAATATTAATGCCTGTAGACATGACTCTCCCAGGTTCCTTGGAAAGCGTCTTAGAATAGAAAGAATAGTCAGAAATCTGTCAATGGTGCTTCTGTTTATATTGATACATCTGCTCCATTCTCCTTTCTCTGTAAGCAGCCTTCTCTGCTTCCTTACAACTTAGATGGTGCATGCCTGATTTGGGTGTATTAGTCAGGAAAAGCTACTTATGATTCAGTAACAAACAGCTCCCAGACTTTAATGACCTAAAATAACTAATATTTATACCCTATTCCCACTACATATTCACCATCGGTTAGGTGGTGGCAAGGGACAGTTTCTTGGGAACCTGCAATGTTGAAAAATGAATAGGGAGAGGCATGCATCAACTCTTCAGGTGTCCATCGTAAGTCACATTTCCAAAATAAGGCTAAGGGCCATACCTAACTTCATTGTGTGGGGATGTGCAATCCTACCAAGACCCTAACAGAGGAGAAGTCCCAAATATTTATGAATACTGGAATTACCCTCACACATGGCTTCTCCAGTCAACACAGCAGACACTTTTCGTTTCAGCAGTCACGGTGAATAATTCGTATTTTCCACACTCTTTAGCTCAAATTGCTGTGAGAAAGAGAAACTGAAGTCCCAGTGGTCACTTGTAGTGACCCAGTCCATCTTTGTCTGACAGGCCCCAACATGAGGTTCGTGGTTATCCTTTGGATCTGCGCTTGAGTCATACCCAGTTGGGGGTACAGGTACAGGGGTACCACACCATTTCACATGGCCATCCAGCCCACCTCATCCAATTCTCTCCAGGCACCAGGGGACCTGTCTAGTACAGAAAACTCTGTTGTTTAAGTTAAGTCATAATGTTTTGCTTGTCTTGGCCCTTGATGACAGAAAGGTCAGGGGTAGTACAATCCATGAAGCTGGTTGGGCCTGGCTGGCTGTCAGGCTATTCGTGGTGCAGACTCTCAACAGGGGTGAAATAGAAATGATTGAATCAAGGGACCTGCCATTTAATCCATCTCTCTAGGGATCAATGTTAATTTTACCAAGGGATTTTAAAAGTCAGCTCTGTGTAACTCCATTTCCACACTTGGACATTAGCCTCTGTAGACAGACCTGGGTGAGAGGAGAAAAAGTGGAAAGAAAAGGATGGCTCAGCCACACAAGAAGATCTGAGCACCTGAACCCTAAAACGCAAGGCCCTTCACGGCCTACCTTTCCAGTGTCACGTCCCTGTTCACCCCTCATAAAACCCACTGTCCACCTCCATGAAACTTTCCTTAACTCATCAGTGACTCTCCTCTCAGCGTAACTGCTACCTTTCTGTAAAATCTGTGTAAAAGCTACTACCTTCTCAGAGAAGCTTTTTCTTTCTGCTCTGGCCTGATCCTCTCTTACTCCTCTGAAGTGCTATACTTGCTCATGCTAAACACCTGGGAGACACAATGTATCTTACTCGTTTTTGGATTCCAGAGGCCGGTGCTTGCCTGATATACAGCAGGTGCTCAATAATGTTGTATTGAATGAATTGCCTATGGCCCTGGCTCATTAAAAGAAACTTTGATGAGTTCCTGTGTTTGGATATGATGTAGAAAAGTCAATAATGTGGGACCAGCAGTTGGCGTAATAGCTACGTTGCTGGACTCTCATGTAATCAACAGCAGTTCGAGTCCCAGACCCAGAGGCTTAAACTCATGCCGTGAGTGTGTGCATGTGTGCCCAAGATCCCGAGAGGAGAATGGAGGAGAAGGGACTGTGGCATGGTGATCTCCCTGGGGGATGATTTCTTGCTTTCTGTCTCACTGTCTCTATCTTTCTGGTGAGTACACATGCCCTGCAGCAAAAACCTCTTCAAAAAAAAAAAAGAAAAAGAAAGAAAGAAAAGTCAATAATGTATGTTCTCTCAAAGAGTTTCTTTAGTCCTGTTACCTCATTTTATGGATGAGTAAATCGGGACTTAGAAGGTTGTGACATGGCTAAAGCCACACTGCAAGGAGGTGGGAGGCCAGGTTTGGATACCTGGTGGAACTCCTGCATCCCCACACCTGGCGCCCTCCCTGCAGTCCATGCAGCTACACGTTGCCCACAAATGCGGACTCGCCAGCGCTCCGGAGGCTGGGTCTGTATTTGGTGATGGAAGCTCTCCAGTGAATTTCTGTGCCATGCAGCCCCTATACACCAGCTCTGACCACTAGGTCAGAGTACTTGTTCCCTCCTGGGCAGCTGGGTTAGTGGAAGAAACCTGATAAAATCCTGGAGGGGAACTTGATCATTCTCTAAGGACTTACAAGTTGTTTGGCCTGCCTAATCTGCTCAGCTACCGTCTGGGGAATATTCAGTATCCATGTAGTACAGGCTGTGAATTATTCTGTGGGGACATGTAACAAGCCCCTCACCAACTCTGCCTCTGCCTGGGAGGCAGGCCCTCTCCTCCCCTCCCATTGAAGCTCTGAAAAGAGAAAACGTCCACCCTTTGGGGGCTAGGAGGAGTAGAGTTAAAAGCAAGGGGTGCAGGGGAAATCTTGGGGCTTAGAGGAGACCTGGTCATGCAGCGCTGGACCTATTCCCTCTGCAGAGTTCTGGTTATGGATACAATGACTTAGCTAGGATATTATTTGTCCCATGTTTTTGGCAACCTGTCACCTAAGCAGCTACAGTGGAAGCAGCAGACTAGCTAAAATCAGTGCAAGAAAAAAAAAATGACAAAAAGTTATATTCAGAATGACCCCAGAGATCATCTGTCCCCTGGATTTAAAGATGAAGAAGTTGTAGCACCAGGCTGAGTTAGCCCTCAAGGTCACATAGCTGCTGGTGACAGAAGAGAACAAAGACCAACTTGCCTGAGTCCAAACTCAGTGTTCTTCCGGCCTGCACTCCCACCCACCCACCTACACACCAACACACATACGCCCTATCCTTTCTGGAAGCACCACACATGCGCGCACGTAAGGAGTTCAACTAGGCCCTTTGGTCCTAAAGTATTTGATGTCCCTCTGCTGGGTGGGGCTGGAGAGCCATAGAAGATAGACTCCCGGTGGTGTGCCCACCCTCCCTTCTGACCCGTGCCAGCAGAGAAAAGCTCAAGAGCAGCCCCCAGGCCCTCCTCTCAGCTCTGCCGGTCTCCGCCACGGTAGAGGTTCTGGACCGTGAGCGCCTGGACTGACACCGGGCAGCTCTGGTGCATGCACACCCCGCACAGGAGAGCGCTGCTGGGGCCTCGGGCGGAGCGCGCCGGGGTCCTGTGGCCCGGAGGAATGACGCGTACCCACCACCTGCTCGGCTCCCCTCGCCTCGCGTGGCTCGTGGCTTGCTCGGCCGAGGACCCTAGTCTCCCGGCACTGGCCCTGGGAGGAGGGGGAGAGGAGTGTAGAAGGCGGAGAAGCCCACCGCCACCCGACTGGGTCCCAGCGAGGCCCCGGCACCCTCTTCCCGGCGCGCAGGTTTGGAAACAGGGCGGCCTCGCCCCGCCGCCGCCTCGGCGGCTCGGGTCCCCATATATAGTCATATCCACCGTCAACTGGGAGGCCGGCAGGCGGCAGCGAATGGGCGAGCGGCCCCCGCGGGAGGAGCGGGGAGGGGGCACAGGGCGGGGGGAGGCGAGGGGGAAGGGGGCAGGAGAAAA
>NW_006159521.1:2663400-2664229 GCF_000334495.1 Tupaia belangeri chinensis | reverse complement strand
GGGGGAGCAGGGGGAGGCCGATAAGAAGGCGGCGGAGGACAGGAGCAAGCAGGTCCGCGCCTCCCCGGCCCCGCGCCCGCGCCGCCGACCCGGTGTCCCCGAGCCCCGGCACCCGAGCCTGGCACCCACGCCTGGCCCCCAACCCGGACTCGGAAAGCCATGCCCCCATCCCCCGAGCGGCCAGGGGCGCGCGCCTGGGAGTGGGGGGCGGGGGTGCAGCGCAGGACTCGGGCTTATCCTAACTTTTTAGTCTCGTCCGGGGACGCTATTTCCTTCTCTGGGTCGCGTAGAGCGCAAAGTCAATCAAGTCCCAGAGGACCTTGATTCCCAGGACTGGAGACAGGTTTTGGGAAGGGGGGTAGGAGGGTGGACACTGGCGCCGGGGGACGTTTGGAGGAGGGTGGGGGAAGGCGCAAAGGGAGTTTAGTCTCCACTGGTCAGAACTTCTGTGGACTTCTGGCCCGGGAGGACGGAACCTCGAATTGGGATGGAGACTCTGGGGGAGGAGAGCGGGTCGTGGAGTTGTTTCCTAAGAACACAGCCGGGGCAGAGTGAGGGTACGGCCGGAAAGCCAGGCCATCGCGGGCGGTGTTCTGCGCCCCTAAACTGTGGACTTCAGCCGGCTCAGACCTTGGCGGAGGCAGCTTCCGGGCAAAGTGGGGGTGCGGAGTGAGACAGCGAGCGTTTCCAGCTCCAGACGAGAGAGTTACGTAGGGTCCCTGAGCCTCACCTCGGTGGCACCCCGATCCCGAGGGACCCCCGCCAACCCGGCGCCCGTGTGTTGTGTGTGTTTAACACCCGGTCCGTGCCGGCCGCCCGCGCCCGCCCG
>NW_006159521.1:2658587-2663359 GCF_000334495.1 Tupaia belangeri chinensis | reverse complement strand
TGGGGGGACGAGCGGGACCGGGTGCTGGAGGAGCTGCACAAGGCGGAGGACAGCCTCCTGGCCGCCGACGAGACCGCCGCCAAGGTACCCGGGGCTAGCAGCGCAGCGCGGCGCACGAATGGCTAACTGTCTTTCTCTCTCTCTCTCTCCCTCCTTGTACTCCCCCTCTCTCTCCCGCTGTCCCTGTCCTTCTGGTTCTGTGCACCCACACCCCTCCCTTGCGGGATCACGCTGCCTGCGCACCCCCCCCTCCCCGTACCCCACGGCCAACTCCCAGCTGGAGGATGAGCTGGTGTCGCTGCAAAAGAAACTCAAGGGCACTGAGGATGAACTGGACAAATACTCCGAGGCTCTCAAAGATGCCCAGGAAAAGCTGGAGCTGGCAGAGAAAAAGGCCACCGACGTAAGTGCACGCTCACACTGCCTCCCTCACCTCTAGCCCACCATGGCCGCTCGAGCCCCAGCCCCAGGAGCTGGAGAGCCATGGAGGAGGGTTCCCTCCTTCCGCTGGACACCTGCGCACCGCCCCGCCATGGCCCAGAGCACTGGATGCCGCTTCAGACTGCTCCCGCACACACTCATTTATACTTCATCCATTCCTCTGCTCTCCTGTTCTCCTCTTCTTTACCCCTCGGGAGTGTGGAGGTGGGTGGGTGAGAAGCTAGGAAAACAGAGCACCTGCACTTGGACCCTGGAGGTGAACCACGCCTCCCTGGTGACAGAAACCCCTGAGGTCATCGCCAAGGTTTGTGCAGACAATGCCTAGTTTTCATGACTTTCTTTCGGCCATCTCGTGGGCGGGAAGGTCTGGGTTTTGGTGGTGGGCCTAGTCGGGGTACAGTGGGGCTAGCCTCTAAGTCAAAGAAATGACATGGTGATACTTAGAAGTCTGCACTTTGTGGTGGGGTGCTGAGAACTTTGAGGCTTCCTTCCTCACTAGAGAAGCCTTCGTCTAGCCCTTAAGATCTGCCTGGGAAGATGATACTTGCTTGGGTCTGCAGTCTGCGGGTGCTGGATCCAGAAAGTAAGCCCGGAGCTATATATAGCTCAGCGCTTTATATGGGAGAGTGAGTGCTGCCCCCTGGCCCCCCTGCCCGCCCCGCCCCCACCTGTCAGCATAGTTTCAGGGGTGATGCACACAGGGCTGTCTACTAGCACTTTCTCCACTGCCCTTTGGAATCTTTTTAACTGAGAGCTTGCCTCTCCTGCCTCAGAGTCAAGCCAAGCATTCCATTTCCAAAGGAAAGACTTTTCACACCGTTGGATTCCATTCTAGAAGCTAATTAAGCCCAGAGACCCAATTAGAAAAGAATTCCTTGGGAAGTTGTTAACAATTCCAAGAATGTATGAGCACCCAGAACATTATGCCCAGAAATTGACCACCAAGTGCAAAAGCAGAATGGTTTTGGATGAGAGTGAAATGCAAATTACTGAAGGGTCTCAGGCCTTGAAATCAGAAAGGGCTTTTTAAGAGTAGGAAAGGCTTGAAATATACCCCCAGGTATGCTTTGTAAATGAGAAATCCAGACATAGGCCATTTAGAACCTGACAAAAGTAAATGTTTCATGTAAATTAAGGTTCCTGGAAAGGGGTTTGGGGAAAGCTGTGATTTCATTAGGTCACTTAAGTTAGAAACTACCTGGCTTTAGAAGTCAAAAACATGTAACTCAGAACCAGCTTCATATAATGCAGATCAGATGTCTGCTCCGTATATGGCCAAATGGAGGATGCCTGTCTCCCCCAAATTCTCCAGCAGGACGTTTATTTAGCGTTTTTTTTTTTTTAGAGAGTGGCTGATAGATCAAGGAGAGATATTCCTTATAAGGAAAAGAATGCAGAGAATTTGAAAATAGTCCAGTAAGACCAAAGGCAAGAGAGGGAGAAAAAAATGCTACTACAATTCTTAAGGAGAAGAAAGACAATAATTATTGTAACTACATAGTGCTCTCATATCTCTATTGAAAAGTCTTGTCTAAGAGAGTTTTAGAATGGGGTGGGGCAGAAATGGAAAAGGAGGCTATTTAAAATCAGTTGGGAGGCGGGGCCAGCAGGAGGGGGAGGTTCCTGATTTCTGTTTGGGGTCTCTTTTTTTCACTGGAAAACTGTCCCTAAATATGGCATGCATTTCCCCCACACTGTATTGATCATCTTTACCTTAAGATATTGTAGGTTTGGAGCCTGTAGGGATGTTGAAGAAGTTTGGGAAGAAATGTTCTTTTTACCGTGATTCCTGAGTGTGTAAGAACAGTCAAGACTTAGGGGGAAGAGACAGACGTCACTAGAGAATGGGGAAGGTGGGAGAAAGCTTGGCTTCCTGAGGAAGAAGGATATTTATTACCTTTGGGATTGAGTCAGCTCCCTGCTCTTACTCTCCACTGTAAAACATTTTATATTTTTTCTATCGCTAGGACTAAAAATGTCTTTCCGCTAATCTACCAACATGCTTCACAAATCCTATTCCAGAAACAGGCTCCTCCTAGTTTAAAGGATTGTAATTCTGGAGATAGCAGTCCTGATTGGTCTAGATAAGGGAGACTAAGGGAGACATGGGCTCTCCCCCCTTAACCCCTTTCCTCAACAATTGTGATGTATCTAATATCTGTAGTGAATCTTTATGCTCCTGTAGGTCTTTACTTCCTAAATTAGTGGTTCTGAACCTTATCTAAAGGTAATCAACTATGCAGGTTTCAAACCCCAAAGTCAGGCTGCACCTCAGGCTGATTAAATCGGAATTTCTGGGGGTGGAATCCAGGTGGCAGGAGCTTTTAAATACCCAGGTGATTCCAACTTGTTGCCAAGGCTGAGAACAACTGTCCTAAACTCTTGTATAATGACATAAGCGTGGCAGTGAACTCACCTGAAACTAACCTCCCCAGGTGTTTGAAAAGCAGGACATTAAATCGCTAGTTGGCCACAAGGAGCACTGACCAGCAGTTTCCCTGGCTTCTCCTGAAGGCTCTCAGGCACCCACATCTCTCGTGCCCAGGGTTGGCACCCACAGTCTGGCTCAGCAAAGGAGCTGTGAGCTCCCTGCCTGTAGACTGGTGGCGTGGCCGAGTGCGAGGCTCCACCTACAGGATGTGAGGGTGAGCGTCTCAGCGGAGGCTGTGAGACACTCCATGAGTCAGGAAAGCACAGGAGAACTGTAGAGGAGGAGGGGGATGTCAAGCACGTTTTCTTTGCCTCACCATTCCCACGCTTTAAACAGCAGGAACTGACTTAAGAGCCTCCTGAGACAAAAGTTAAGAAAAGCCTGAAGACGGGAACCAGCAGTTAGTGTAATGACTATGTCACTGAACTCCCACGTAGTTGCCCGTGGTTCGCGTCCCAGACCCGGTGGCTTAAAACTCACGCCGGGTGTGTGTGCGTGCAAGGGATTGTGGCATGATACATCCCCCCTGGGGGTGATTTTTTGCTTTGTCTCTCTGTCTCGCGAGCGCATGCGCCCTATAGCGAAAATCTCTTAAAAAAAAAAAAAAAGCCTGAAGACTTAAAAGGCGTTTTAAAAACTCAGCCCAAGGGGATTCACAGAGGAGGGTTCCCGGAGGTTGTGTCCAAGGTGGTTTTCTCAAAGGGTCCTGTGATCTTCCTTGGGGTGCCTTTCAAAGGCATCCTAGTCCAGCCCAGAATGGGCCAGACTCCAGGAGATCTCAGAGGCTGGTCTAAAACTGGAGGTTTTTTAACTAGAAGGGACCCTTGAGATGATTGTTTTTTTGTTTGTTTGTTTTTTTGGGAGAGATTTTCACTGTAGGGCGCGTGCGCTCGCCAGACAGACAGAGAGAGACATACAGACAGAAAGCGAGAAATCACCCCCCAGGGTGGATGGTCACACCGCAATCCCTTCTCCTCCATTCTCCTCTCGGGATCTTGGGCACGCACGCACACGCGCCCGGCGTGAGTTTTAAGCCACCGGGTCCGGGACGTGAACCGCGGTCGACTACGTGGGAGTCTAGCGACATAGCCATTACGCTAACTGCTGGTTCCCTGAGATGATTGTTTTTACAAAAGGAAGGTGAGCCCCGCAGGTTAGGCTGGGCTGGACTCACATGACTGGTAGTGGGCCCTACTCTTCACACAGTGCCTGTGCATTTATTAACTACAGCTATCATTTGAGTTCTTAATTACTTAACGAAGTATTGGGCTGAGCCGTTTATAGATCCAGGGGTGTGTTCAAGAAGTTCATGAGAATGCGTATTCCAAAAACCTTTTTCAGCACCAAAATGTACTCGTACTTCCGTTTTTCCGTGAACTTTTTGAAGTTCCCGTCATATTTCAAAATTCTCCTAGCAGCCCCATAGGGAAGGCACTACTGTTGCCCCATTTTTACAGATGGAGCCCAGAGAAGTTGAGTTACTTGCCCAAAGTTACATAGCCAGCAGGGCACTAGGAGCCATATTCAAACCTAGGAAGACTACGTTCAGAGCAAGTCTAACTTGTATGCTTTCTAAATGTTTGCGCTTTTCACTCTGAGGTCGTTGGAGGGGGATGTTGTTTCGGAGTTTATGTTCTGGGGTTCTTGACACCGGGAAAAGTCTGTCAAGAGCTGCCAGCCCCTCGCTAGGCTTCTCCCTCCTGGGCATGGGAATCCAGACTCCCCAGCGTCCCTCGACCAGCAGGAGTCGCCGTCGCCCTCGCAGCCAGGTCCGTTAGTCGAGGCGTCGTGGCGCCGGCGAGGGGCGCTGGAGTCCATGTACAATCCCTGGCGCCGAGGCCTCCAGGCCGGTAGGACCCACCCCTCCAGGTGCCCCGGCCGGGCGCCCGCGGCATCCGCC
>NW_006159521.1:2641725-2658329 GCF_000334495.1 Tupaia belangeri chinensis | reverse complement strand
GAGCGTGCCGGCAGCCTGCAGCGCGAGCTGGACCTCGAGAGGAAGCTGAGGGAGACCGTAAGGGACCCTGCCATCACCCCACCACCCTAGGGACACTTTCTTCCCAGTTGCCGCGCACGTCCCAGGGCCCACCCGGAGCCCTCGGATCCTGCCCCTACGCCTCCGAGGCGCACCTGGCGCACCTGGGCCAGCTGGCGACCGGCCCCGCGGAGGGGCCCTTCCTTTCCATCCTGCTGCTTTGAGATGAAAGCCCCGAGGGGAAGCAGGAGTGTTATTGAGAAGGTTCTAGAAGTATTTTCAGGAAGGGGCTCCAAGGTGGTGTTCGATTAGGATCTCTCGAGTGTCGATGTGCAGTTCGTGCTCCGGGCCTGTTTACCGGGAGCTTGGGGCGGGAAGAGGCCGCCTTTGTGAAAATCTGTTCCTTTGGTAGGGGAAGCTGATGGTCAGGTGTGAGAGGTGCTGCTGGACTCAGGGGCCTGGGGATGCGAAATCCTTCCCCGGTTACCCTGTGGTTTCCCAGAGGCCTGTTTCTGTAAGGTCGAGAGAGTGACAGCGCCCGGTTCTGATGGAAGAGCTAACGTAAAAGGAGGCATCTCCTTCATCCTTCCCTTCCTTGACCATCCCTCTTCCCAGGGTCTCTCACACAGATCGATATTCCCAAGTCACCGAGTGGTGATAAGAGCCAGCTCACTGTCAGCAGTTACGGGTGTGTTCTCTCGTAGGCTTCCCCCTCGTCTTGTTGAACGTAGTACTTGGCTTCCCTTCCCAGGCAAATGTATCCAGCGAACAGGAACAGGATTTCAGAGGTAGTCTGAGTATCTGGTGTTCATTGATTTTGAGTGAGTGTATGTGTGTGTGTTAAATCCACATACTCAAACACCTTGGGAATTTTATGACAAGGATAATATGTTTAGCTGTGCTTACAGTACAGTGTCCTGGTTAAGGTTTGTAATGGCTGCAAAACTGGCTGCAGAAACTCCAAAATCTGGTCCTGTTTTGCACAAAACATAGAGAAGCAAATGGGTCCTCTGCAGAGGAAGGTCTAACTGAAGAGAATTTCAGATGATATACAGACTGGAATAAGGAAAGGAATAGGCACACAATAATTTTCTGTATTTCTTTTAGAGCAGGGGTCCCCAGTGTTCGAGCCTGGGAGCAGTACCAGTCCTTTTATTGAAGTGTAATAAGAATAATAACGAAGTACACAATAAATGTATACTCAGTCCCCCGTCTTCCTCCCTCCCTCACGCCCTGGTCTGTGGGAAAAATGTCTTCCACGAAACCAGCCCCTGGTGCCAAAAACCTTAGGGACCAGAGCTTTAGAGGACAAGTCAGCAAAGGTCCTGTGAATGTCTCTGAACATGGTTGGATGATAAACCCACTGGCTAGCAGCTGTCCTTGAGCCATAAGAGCCAATAGAACGTGATGGATAAGGACAATAACTCTGGACCCAGACTGTTGAGGTTCGAGTCCCTGCCCCACTCCTTACCTGTGTACCTCTGGAAGCCTCAGTGCCCAGAGAGTAACAGATGGATAATAACAGCACCTACCTTTTGGTTAAAGGAGTTAGTGTGTCCAGAGATTCCAGTGGTGCGTGACACAGCAGAGTAGGTGCTGAGTTTCAGACTGTTTCAGACCAGCCCCTTGCTCCTTCACCCTCAGTTCACCACCAAGCAAGAGGTCTTAAAAATGGCCTGCTCATTTCTCCACATCATAAAACACTCCATTTAATGCTTTCAGTCAGCAATTTGGGGGGGCAGGTAAGAGGGACTTGAGTGGAGAGAGGAAGTGGGCAGAATGGAAGGAACGTTTGATGGTTAAAGTAGCATTATTGATAAAAATCTGAAGAACTCCCCTCACCCTATTAAGAAGGGGAATGTGTGGGTCAGTAGGTGCCATGGAGGTTAAGGCACTAGATCCCACATGGCCAGCTTCACAGTTCAAGTCCCAGTCCTGGTGGCTTGAGAATCACACTGGGCATGTTGTGCGTGCGTGCATGCCCAAAATCTTAAAAGGAGAGTATAGGATAAGGGATTTTGGTGTGGCCATGCCCCCCCCGGGGGGGTGTACTTCCCACTTTCTGTATGTTTCTCTCTCTGGCAAGCATGCATGCCCTATAGCAAAAGCTGAAGAGGAAAAGAAGAAATAGGAATGTGCTAGTGCAGTGATTAATTTTAGACACAAAAGATACATTTTATGAAGAGCACATTATTTTATGCTCATCTTCCACTTTGTGTCCTTTTTTTTTTTTCTTTTTCTGGAGAGGTTTTTTTTCTTATTGGGCATGTGTGCTTACCAGAAAGAGAAATAGAAAGTGAGAAATCACCCCCCAGGAGGGATGGCCACGCCACAATCCCTTCTTCTCCATTCTCCTCTCGGGATCTTGGGCATGCACGCACACGCACCTGGCGTGAGTTTAAGCCACCGGGTCTGGGACTCGAACCACAGTCAACTACATGGGAGTCCAGTGACATAGCCATTACGCTAACTGCTGGTCCCCATTTTGTGCACTTTTTATAACACTACCCTTCCTGCACGAGTCAACTAGATTCAAAGCTTTCCTTTCTTTCAAGGCTTTATGTCAAACATGGTTTCAGTGGTCTCAAGTGTTTTGAAAGCAGTTTTTAAAAACAACCTACCTGGGTGATTGGACACAGAAACTAGCAAGATGGCAACTTGAGGACTAAAGTCAGACCATTCATGGAAGGGAGAATTTCAGTCTGAAAGTTGTTCCTATGTTCTGAAACCTTAACCTAAATGTAGCCAATTTAGGTAGTTGTAAGGCATAGCTTAGACTGTGAGTTAAGCTAACAGTAAGTTTCTCTTGGCCACAAAGATAAAGAAAGGTTTAGTGACCAAGCCGTGAACCACTGGAAAAAATACTTGACTGGAGAGTTGGCCTATACTCAGATATTTGAAGGTTCAGACAGGCTGTCGTTAATTGGCTCTGTTAAACCAGCTCTTTTACCTTGGAAAAAGCAGCTAACCCTACTTCTTCCTAGTGTGTTTTTCCAAGGCACGTGGGCCCTTCAAAATGTTGGAATGAGTCTACTTTGCTTATGTAATGGTTGACTCTAGGTCCGTGACCCCCTAGAGTTTTGTTTTGTGCTTTCTTTGTTCGTTCTGTTTTGTTTGTCATTATGTTTTTTTTTTTTAAAAAAAAGAGAAAGTAAGAAGGTGCAGTCCTCCTTTCTCCTTTCTGGTTCCTACCCAGCAAACAAGGAAACATACAGTTGCAGCCAGTAGGTTCTTAATGGGCATCGTGATTAAAGCATGGGAAAATATATACGTATATGTTTTTATGACTATTCCCAGCCTGTTCCCTCTTTATAGTTGGTAAATAGTTCTAAGACCAGGAAACTGCAAGTGGGTTTCGTGCTTGCCTTGGCAGTCCCAGAGCGGCTGTAACTGGAATGTATACCCTCGATTTCCGCTTTCAGACGTGGGCAAGGCAGAGGTACTACAATGCCTCGTTCATGTCCGTCCTCCCTCATCCTGCAAATATGCCTCATAAATTACAGGCTTTGGCACAGATAGGGGAGGTTGTGTTTATCTGTTATCCATGGGAGTGCCCCTTCGTGCCATGTGTGGTTTTTTTTCCCTTTTTCTTACCATATAAGGGCAGAAGCTTAGCCTGGCTGTAGTTACTTGGTCTTACACAGCAAGTTGGGTGAAACCTGCTCAGCATAACTACATTTGTGGGAAATAAAAAGGTCTGAACTTTGGTCATCCCATGCGCCACTCTGGTTCAGTCAGAACTTTGAAAACATATTCCAAAGGATTGGCTTTTAGGATAGGTGACTATTCTACCATGACTTCTTCTTTTTTGTCCTAAATGATTTAAAGAAATTATTTATTTATTTATTTATTTATTTATTTTAATTTGATGAGGGGAGGGTGGAGGAAGAAAGGGAAAGTGAGAAAGCAAGCCACCAGGTCTGGGCTCCAACCATAGTCCGCCATATGGGAGTATAGCACCTTAATCACCACACCACCTGCCAGCCTCACCATTATTTCTTCTTAATAGTCTTAACTGGAATACTTTTTTCTTTTTAAGTAAAAGTTATTGCTATTTCTAATGTTTTGTTGTCATATTGGCTAAAACAGCTAGATTTCAGAAAAATATGGGCCTTGCGAAAGGTTTTTTTTTTTTTAATAATTTTTGAAGAATTATTTAACTTTATTCATTTTCATTTGACTAGAGAGGGATAGAGTGAGAGAGAGAGAACGTGAGAAAGCAAGTTCCAGGTCTAGGACTTGAACTGCAGTCAGCCCTGTGGGAGTCCAGTATCCTTAACCAGCACACCATCTGCCTGCTCCCAAGTTCTGAGGGTGTTTTTGGGTGCTTTTGTTTTCCAGATCTGACTTGGAGGGTTTCGCTGTATTGGATCAGGCATGTCTCTGATTTCTGAGTGTGGTGCAGGCTCTTGATTTCTGAGTTGATCGCTGGAACCTGGGGGTTGGAGGAACACTTACAGCTCTCAGACACCTTACAGGAGCCGAGCGCTGGGTGGAGGTTTAACAACAGATCTGCAGAAGACAATTGGTAGCCTTTATTAATATGGCAATCTCTCCTCTGAGTAGCTCATTACATGTCGGCAAACAATAGCACTTTTGAAATCAAAGAAACTAGTATCCCGAAGTGAAAGACTTCCCTGGCAGTGTCGACACATGGGCCGTTGTTAGACGAGAACAAACTCAGCCCACTAAGGGTGACTTACATGCCTGGAAACCACTGCTGTCTGGGGCCTTGACCCTCCCAACACCTCATTATTTATCTCCTTTTAAGTGACAGATGGTCCTGTGGCTGAAGGCTTGTACAGCAACAGCAGAACCTTAGGAATGTCCAGGAGCTGTGATGAGAAGAACCTTCAAAAATACCTAAATAAGCCCCAGAACCTAGAGGAAAAAAAAAAAAAATAAAAGCTAGCAAAAGTGAGAGGTATAGGTGTTTTAGACACCGTGTATAATAAATCGGGAGGAAAAAGTAAAAAGCAAAAGTGCTCTTAATTATGAACATAAAAATATCTTGAATTCAGGACCAGCAGTTAGCATAATGGCTATGTCGCTGGACTCCCACGTAGTCGACCGCGGTTCGTGTTCCAGACCCGGTGGCTTAAAACTCACGCCAGACGCGTGTGCGTGCGTGCCCAAGATCCCGAGAGGAGAATGGAGGAGAAGGGATTGCGGCATAGCCATCCCCTCTGGGGGGTGATTTCTCGCTTTCTAGCTCTCTGTCTCTGTCTGTCTGGCGAGTGCACACGCCCTATAGCAAAAAACTCTCAAAAAAAAAAAAAAATCTTGAATTCTATGGAACCAAACGAGATTTCAATTAAACCAGCATAAAAGGGCCTGCAGAACTGGTTGGGGTCCAGGGTTTTCCCAGGGAAAGCTTACAGAAAGATGGACAGATCTCAGAGGCCACTCTGTCCCTACAGGGGGCTCCTCTGCCTATCTGCCCCTAAACCTCTGGGGCTTCTGGGCCAGAGAGCCAGTACTCAGTGTCCTCAGGTGAGCTGCCTACCTATTAGCGTTCTGTCATGATGCATTCACACTCACGCCCCACCTTATTTCAAAACGGATTGAATTTTCGTTATAGTAACTTTTCTCCTAGTCCTGAGAAGGGTTCGTGTTCCAGACCCGGTGGCTTAAAACTCACGCCAGACGCGTGTGCGTGCGTGCCCAAGATCCCGAGAGGAGAATGGAGGAGAAGGGATTGCGGCATAGCCATCCCCTCTGGGGGGTGATTTCTCGCTTTCTAGCTCTCTGTCTCTGTCTGTCTGGCGAGTGCACACGCCCTATAGCAAAAAACTCTCAAAAAAAAAAAAAAAATCTTGAATTCTATGGAACCAAACGAGATTTCAATTAAACCAGCATAAAAGGGCCTGCAGAACTGGTTGGGGTCCAGGGTTTTCCCAGGGAAAGCTTACAGAAAGATGGACAGATCTCAGAGGCCACTCTGTCCCTACAGGGGGCTCCTCTGCCTATCTGCCCCTAAACCTCTGGGGCTTCTGGGCCAGAGAGCCAGTACTCAGTGTCCTCAGGTGAGCTGCCTACCCATTAGCGTTCTGTCATGATGCATTCACACTCACGCCCCACCTTATTTCAAAACGGATTGAATTTTCGTTATAGTAACTTTTCTCCTAGTCCTGAGAAGGCCCTTAGTGGGGACTTGGAATGGCAGGCAGTGGTAGAGAACCTCCTTCTCTGAAGTCAAAAGGGACTTGAGAGGTGAGAACCGCTAATCGCAAGGCCTCCATGATGTTCCAGAAAACCAGGAGAAGGAATGGTGAGAGCCGGGGACCTTGGACTGCCGTCCTGCCTCCCGCCAGCAGCTGGAAGGTCTGGACGTACCTGAGGACTCTAGATCAAAGACCTTCCCTCCTTTTTAGCAAAAAGCTATGAGTGGCTCCCGTAGGATTTGCCAGCTTTCTTGGATGGTGGCAACAGGGTGGAGGGGGTTGCTTACTTAGAGGGTAGATTCCTGCCACCCCCCCACCCCCCCAGATCAGAATCTCTAGGAACAGAAGTTTGTATTTTGAGTGCATCTCCTACGAATTTGAGTACCCAGCAGCCATCCGTACCAACTACTGGCCTAGATGGTGCCGAGGGACCCCACCAACCAAATTATCTAGATCCCAGTTTGCAGATTTGCAGCAGCTCCTCGGGAAGGGCCAGCTGCCCGCCAGCCTACTTCGTGTTGCACCTGTCCTGTGTTTGTGTCACTGACTCTTAGAAACCGGTCATTGCTTAGGTGCCCTGTGGTGAAGCCCCATCAGCTGGTGTTTCTAGAGGCCATAACCTCTAATGCCAAGGAGTCTAAGTTTTTGCAAAAACGCCCCTGGGGGAAAGTGTGAATGACATTTATAAAAGAGCATTCTGCTGAACACAGTATCAAAGCCAAGGGAACAGTAAGAGGGAAGGCACCGATTGATGCCCAGGCCGGGATGAATGCTGGGCAGTATCTCCTTCCTGTCCGGCTCCCCTGCTGTGTGACGTTCATCCAGCTCTCACCTGAAAGGTTCTTTCCCCAGAGCATAAACAACCTTCTTTCTGTGAGTACAAAGTCCTCGAGGTTTGGGCCCAGATCTAATGCAGAGACCTTAGAACTTAGGGTTACAAAAATGTTTTGAAAATCTTATTGACATTTCTCTGATAGGCCACAGCACTTGTAATAGGGATATTTGCCTTCATATTGAAAATAGTAATAAGGAAAGTAAGAGGGAAAAAGAAAAGAACAACATTTTGGAATATGTGACCCAGACACCCCACAGAGGTTTTTTATTATCATGGAGGTTTTTGTTCGCTTGATTAGATTTCTGTTTCAGTTCTTTTTTCTTAGATGCTCTACTCACCCCTTTTCCCCAGATAAAACTTGATTTAAAATCTAGATGAGCAAAAAGCTAAGTATTCTCGTATTCCTCTGATCCAAGGCCATGAGCACAGCACTTCAACTCTGCATTTCATGGGCCCATGACCTGAGAGAGTTGCTGTGGTTTAACTATGTCAGTTTTGCTCATTTTATTCAGGAGACATTTATGGGGTGAGCCTTTGTGCAGAGAAGTATTAGGTCATCAGAAAAGTCATAACGTATTTTTTTTCTATGCAAAAATGCGACCCACCGTTTACTACAGCCCAGTATTTCCTGGATGTAAGCAGCTCACAGTTGAATAAAGAAAACAGGGCTGCCTTTTGAGAAATAGCATGAGTCCCTACATGTGTGTTACAATTTTTAGAAAGCTCCCAAATGTCCCGAAAACCCCATTGCTCCTTGATGAACATATATGTGATAGGAGGAAGAGGAGGAAATTGAACCTGATTAATAAGCTTTGTCTTCCACTTCCATGCACGGTATTTACATAACCACCAATGCAGGTGTGTGCAAGGAGCCATCTCAGTCTTGCAAGTGTTCTGAAACTCATAGTAACAAATGCTTATGACAGGAGGAAGCCATTGCATCCCTGAGGGGAAGAAAGTTTGTTTCAGAGATAAGATACTTGGGCTTGGCCTTGGACTTGGCCTTGCCCAGGACTTGTAATGCACTTACAGGTAGCCCACCACAAAGCCCAGGCGTCTTGTCAGAAATCGGCATTTCATAGATCCTGTCCTAGTTCATTATTGTGTGGCCAACAGAAATACGGGAGACTGGGTGAATTATAAAGAACTAGGGATTTATTAACTCACAGTTCCGGTGGCTTGAAAGTCCAAAGGCATAGGCCTGGCACCAAGCCAACCTACAGCATGGCTGACCGCCCAGAGGGTGGCAGGCTTGTGCGGAGAGAGTGAGCAAGCGCGGGCGGCTCTCTTATTTGTAACAACCAGCTCTCAGGAGAAGAAGCCCCTTGTGTGAGAGCTAGAACTCTCCGTGTTGCATAGCACATCATTAATCTGGTCGGGAGCATGATGTCTCTGATACGATCATCTTGAGCTAATCACCTCTCACTAGGCCTCACTACCTTCTAGCATCAAATTCCAAAACAGAAACTTTCACAGACAAACCACTCTCTAAACCATAGCAGATACCAAGTGACAATGGTGTATGCATTGCTTCTCTCCTTAGGAATTTGATACTTCGTTGTAGCAATCTTGACTTGTAAGACATTCCAGTAGGCTTATGTCAAAAAACACTTGGGATATTTGTCTTGGCCCTGTTCCAGTTAACCAGCTATTCTAAAGGGGTAACTGAAAAGGGGGGCAAGGGTGGAACTACTAAATTGTGTTGTGTCTCCATATGCTGTGTATTTTAGAACCACTAAATCTGAGCACATTTCTTTGTAAGGCTCCTTTGAGAAAGTAGCTAGGAGAAAGGAGAATTGAGCACAACTCCCGAGTTCGATTTCTGACTGTGCTGCTATTATGAGACTGAGCTTGGGTAAGTCTTGCTGTCTCTGTGCACATCAAGGCCCCCAGTGAACGAGGTGGCATGATAAAGCTCTCCTTGACACACAAGTAAAACCAGAGCATTGAAACCACAGAAGAGTATTTGCTAATGACCCAGCTGTCTGATGAGAACTGTGTGTACAGCTTAGTCTGTGTACAGACGTGGACATTCTGATGAGAACTGTGTGTGTAGCTTAGTCTGTGTACAGACATGGACATTCCCTGTAAGTCAGTGTATGAACACTGAGAGTTCCAGAGCTGGCTGGGGCTGGTCAGACACTTAGGGGTAGCTCACCACAAAGCCTGGCTCCATGTCTGAAGTCAGCGTGCAGTCTCGGTCACTTCCCGAAGGCGCCACCCTCATTTTCTCTCCTACTCTGAAATGCCTGCCTTTCGCTCTCTACCTAGGCTGAAGCTGATGTAGCTTCCCTGAACAGACGCATCCAGCTGGTTGAGGAAGAGCTGGATCGTGCCCAGGAGCGTCTGGCAACAGCTTTGCAGAAGCTGGAGGAGGCTGAGAAGGCAGCAGATGAGAGTGAGAGGTGAGAACGCCTTGTCTAGGCACCTTGCAGCACGAGCGAGCGCATCCTCCTGGTGGAGTGGATGGGAGGGCTTCTCTGCTCTCTGAGGCTCAAGAATGGAATAGTCCCTTGGTGGGAGCATTTTCTCTGTTGATTACAGTGTAACTTGGTTGGTTTTAGTTGGTTTTGTTCCATTAACTTAAGTGGGACACCTGCTGGGTCCCAAGCATCGTTCTAAGCCCCAAGGTTACAAAGAAGAAAAAGACCTTGTTCCTGCCCTCACAGAGCTCTCCTTCCAGTGAGGGAGACAGACCTGAAGATGAAGAAGTTCAGGGATACATTGGTTCCTTCATTCCTGCAGACCATAGAGCGATCGTGCATATCATTTAAAAATATAACTTCATGAGACCAGCAGTTAGCGTAATGGCTATGTCGCTGAACTCTTTTGTAGTCGACCGCGGGTCGAGTCCTGGACCCGGTGGCTTAAACTCACGCTGGGCACGTGTGCATGCGTGTCCAAGATCCTGAGAGGAGAATGGAGGAGAAGGGATTGTGGCGTGACCATCCCCCCTGGGGGTGATTTCTTGCCCTCTGTCTCTCTGTTTCTACCTTTCTGGAGAGCGCACATGCCCTATAGCAAAAACCTCTCCAAAAAAAAAAAGTTTATATTTATTTATTTATATACACACACGCACACACACACACACACACACATATATATATAACTTGACACTAACATATGTAAGAAGAAGTGGTAGGTATGTTTATCAGTCTGATTTGATCATTTCACAGTGTATGCCCCATCAGTCAGCTAACGTTTCCTGAAATGTCACATGAGGCCATAGGACCCTGATGTACACATCAGCGTGGAAGGCAGTGTCAGTCCTGTGGTCCAACACCCTGCTATGAAAGGGCTCCATTATGGTACAGTGTAGAGTTTCTTACCTAAAGTGTTCAGTTGAACCATGTAAAGTTTCCATTTTTATAGATCTGAAATGATCAGATAACTTCATGTGGGTCAGTCTCACATTTTCATTTGTAGTTGATGGGATAAGAACCTTCTTTGAAAAAAAAAAAAGAGGCACATGAAGATAAATTTGCTTTTGTCCTAGCTTTGGTCCATTTTTAAGCTGAGGCTTCCCCCAGAAAAGGGAAGAAATCTTAGTATGAATTTTACAGGGAAAGCATTCTGGAATTTTCCTGTTTCCACATCCCTTAGATTCAGACAGGACCCTGCCAGGGGACCTTTCACTTAACGTTAAATGCCTGGACAGCTCCACTCGTACCCAGAGTGTGAGATTTCATATGCAGTGAGCATAGAGAAATGTGTGTTCTTTGTCTGCCTTCCGCTCTGGAAAGTCTTGTTTCATGGTTTGGAAAATAAAAGTAGCTCTGGGCTCTGTTTTGTTCTGACATTTCCACTAAGCTTTGCAGACCACAGCAGTGCAGCATGAGTTTAAAGAAGTCAACTCTAAATCTTGGATTTTCTTGCTTGTTTTTCTTTTCAGAGGAATGAAAGTCATTGAGAGTCGAGCCCAAAAGGATGAAGAAAAAATGGAAATTCAGGAGATCCAGCTGAAAGAGGCCAAACACATTGCAGAAGATGCCGACCGCAAGTATGAAGAGGTCAGATCCTGGGGCACAAAGCCGCATGGACTCCCAGCTGTGGCCTGGCAGGGCCATCAGGCAGGATACAGCCTTGGTCCTGAGTGAGGTCATCGCCTTCTTGCAGACATAGGTGGTTTCGAGAAACAAAGTCTCTTCACCTCCAGAAATCGGTTCTTGTCTTAATGCTGCTTGGGGACCCCAGGCCTTCTCATGAAGCCATTCAATGGCACTAGGAAGGAGAACCGAAATTCCTCCCAACCACCCCCTACCCCAGAAGACCAGGACGGTCTTTGACCAGAAGGGCGAGTTGGGCCTCTTGTTCTTATGAAAAGTGGCTCTCATGCCATTAACGCTCAGACAGCCCTTCCCAGTGTGGTCCTCCGGCACATCTGGTCCAGGCAGCCTAGAGGCCCATGTTCCATGCAGTTGTTTGGTAGACTTTTGAAGGCTTGTGTCCTCCAGGTAGTAGAAAGCCATGATCATCCCAGGTTCACAGGTGAACCAGCTCCTGATCGTCTCCCCAGGTGGTAACAGCCTTCGCAGTGACTGAGGTTTTAGTTTTCCCCTTCTTGCATCACGTCATGGCTGTGCTGAAACAGCATGTACCTCCTTTTCATCATGATTGTCTGCAGGTTACACGATGCCCACGCATTTTGAACTGCTTCAGAGGATCCTTAGTTTTCTTGGTTTTTTTCCTTCCCTGAATAGAGTTGACTTCTCAGCCATCTCATCTTCTTATCTGATATTAACTTTTTACACTCAGTTTCTCCCATAGAAAGGAGGTTTACAGAGAGAGCTCTAAGTTGATGGAGTTTGTAGGTTTATTTTCAGTGTTTTGTTGGCAGTCTCCACCTTTTCTGTATAAAATGTATCATGCGTCATCATGCTCCTAATTTCGAGGTAGTGAATTTCTCATTTCTTCTTCCTCCTCTGCTTTGGTCTGGTTACTGTATAATTACACAGACTTCACCTGGGCCAGACCTTAAATCGAGACTGCCCAATTATAACTGGCCATTTGGGGTCTTTGTGAGCAGAAGCCTGTGGTCTCCTATCCGTTAGCATTCCTTAGGGAGAGTTGCTTCTGTCCAGTGCTGGAAAGAGGATTATCTTGTTTATAGACGGGAACCCTTGGGAGCTGATAGATCTGACCCTTCCACCCCTCATGACCCAGACCCAGAGCGAAGCCCTATGGCGTACATGTGCTGTGTTCTGCTGCAGGTGGCCCGTAAGCTGGTCATCATTGAGAGCGACCTGGAACGAGCAGAAGAGCGGGCTGAGCTCTCAGAAGGGTAAGCGAGCCGGCGCCAGGAGGCCGCGTGTGGGGTGCTGCAGACCAGTGACTAAACAGCATGGCCTTCTGGCAGCTGCACATTGACCTGTTTCAGCTCCAGGCTCCTCTTGTGCTCATTTGATGTGGATAAGCCCACGAGTACGGAACACGGAGGACTCGTGTGGGATGTCTGTGTATGAATGCGTGTGTCACTGCATGCCTTACCTGCACACTGATTTTGTGAATGGCCTTGTGCATTTCCTGTGTCCACTAACAGCCAAGTTCGACAGCTGGAAGAACAATTAAGAATAATGGATCAGACCTTGAAAGCATTAATGGCTGCAGAGGATAAGGTACTGATGGCTAATGTGTGGTCTATAGGTTTAGTGCAACCCAGACATCTTTCAGCTTCCAATGCCTCCTGGTTCGTTTGGTTTAACGACTGCACCTTCACTACACCCTCTGCTGTTTTTATCTTGCTTTAAGTGCTTTCTCTTGGTCCTTTATGCTCCTTTGTTTTTCCTTTCATAAATGCTCTTGGGGCAGCCAAGAAAGAAGCCAAATTATCATTCTTCAGAGTTGTTAGATTCTGTCATCCGCCTTTCCATTGGGGCCAGTGTCCATGGCAAAATTGAGCATTTTATCACTTGATGGTTTGGCTCCTTGAAGGCAGCCCTTCATCTCTAGGACTCGGTTTTCATTTTTTCCTCTTCCCTCTCCTTTTTCTCTCTTCCTTCCTTTGGCTTGTCTCCCACCCTTTCTGGCTCTGATCGAAAACATTAGCAAATGTGCCGAGCTTGAAGAAGAATTGAAAACTGTGACGAACAACTTGAAGTCACTGGAGGCTCAGGCTGAGAAGGTAGGCCAGGAGCATGGTGTGGGGGAAAGGCACCTTTTAAGAACTGCTCAAAAGAGGCCTACTTTTCTCTTCCAAGGCCCCACTGGTAAATGCAGTAGTACAGTAGGCATTTGAGTAAATGTCAGCATCTTTAAGTGATCTCCTGATGGTTATTTTATAATAGCTTCTTTACTTTTTACTCGAGAGTGTATTTCGTGTTGTCAGTATGGGAGTCACCAGCCTAATTTAACCAAGTGCCAAATGAACAAGTTATCTTGTCCTTATCCCGTGTAAAACAATAGGCAAGAAGCAGAGGCTGCATTGTAATATGCCATTTGATAGCCAAGGCTCCATTACCTCCTACGAGATCCTTAACATCTGTTGGCTGGGCTGGCTT
The DNA here is from genome assembly GCF_000334495.1 of Tupaia belangeri chinensis. Lineage (NCBI taxonomy): Eukaryota > Metazoa > Chordata > Mammalia > Scandentia > Tupaiidae > Tupaia > Tupaia belangeri. The sequence goes on along the minus strand of NW_006159521.1, from coordinate 2,644,815 downwards.
GTCCTTTGTCGTAGAAGGCATGAGTGGAGCGAGCCGCAGCCTGACATCTGGAATGATCTTTCTAATTGCAGTACTCACAGAAGGAAGATAAATACGAGGAAGAGATCAAGGTCCTTTCTGACAAGCTGAAGGAGGTAATATTAGGAGTGTTTTGAATGGATTGTAAATGACTGTTTTTACAGAGCTGATTGGGGCTTTTTAAAAGACCAGCAGGTGGCATGGTGATTAAACTTCTGGACTCTCCCTCTGTTGACTGAGGTTTGAGACCCAGACCCAGGGGCTTGAAAATCATGCCAAGTGCACGTGCGTGCCCAAAATCCCAAGAGGAGAATGGAGGAGAAGGGATTGTGGCATAGCCATCCCCTCCTCGGAGGATAATTTCCTACTTCCCCTCTCTTTGTCTCTCTAGCAAACCAAGCACCTTATGACGAAAACAAAACTTAAAAAAAAAAAAAAAAAAGAAAGAAAGTTACAGGTACTCAAGTCAGAAATATTCCGAGTTGTTGGATTTTTGTCACCCTGCATTTTCATTGGGGGCAGTGTCCTTGCAAGCAGCCCTTCCTCTCTAGGGCTCGGTTTTCATTTTTTCACACCCCCAACCCCCCACCCCCATTTTCTCTCCTTCCTTTGACTTGTCTCCCACTCTTGCTGCCTTACATTGAAAATAAAGGTAGTCTTGGGGTTAATGTGCTGTGCTAGCTGCCGTCTCTCACGGTAGCAGTGTCTGAAACTACTTGTTCGTTTCAGACCTGTTTTACAGGGGGTATGCTTGATTTTCATTCCTCTCGTCTTGCCTTTTTTATTTTAATTTGTCAGCGGGCACATGCACTTGCCAGAGAAGGAGGGGGAAGCAAGAAAGCTCTGCCTCCCGCTCCCCTAGCCATGGGGAATGGTCACACCGCAATCCCTTCTGCCCTATCTTGGCCTTCCTTTTGGGATTTTGGGCATGCCTACACATACACCCAGCGTGTTCTCAGGCTACCGGGTTTGGGGCTCGATCCACCCAGTTAGCCATGTGGGATCCTGTTTCCTTAACCACCAGGCCCTGAGCTGGCTCTAGTTTTTCCTGTATTTTAATACTAGAAACATAAAACTTCCCAACATTGATTGAAATACATTAAATTATTACAGGCTGAGACTCGAGCTGAGTTTGCGGAGAGGTCAGTAACTAAATTGGAGAAAAGCATCGATGACTTAGAAGGTAAGACCGTCAGTGCCGTTTTCACTGAATCCTTGTGGTTGACTATGACCTGGCGAGACGATTTTCCAGTCCAAGCATCCACCTCGATCGATCTCTTTGCTCTTGCACATTCCTCCTCTCTGTCCTCTGGGGTTTTCATCTGTGGCTCTTGAACTTTTGGACCCGAGTCCTCTGCTCACTAGGCGGGCACATCTCTTTTTGTAATGACAAATGCCGTCCGGCTTTACTTCATGCTCAGTGGAAGTGTGGCAGTCTTATTATTCAGTGTGGATGAGGTGGTTACAGGTTATCAGTGACCCTCTATTTTGTATTTTTAGTATTCCTCCCAGTTGTGAGAATGATATAGGCTTGGTTTTAGGCACAACCCACCTTCTTTCAAGTCTGAACTCAACGTAAGGATTTAGGTTTTTGAAAGTCATTTATTACCTTAGCAAAATATTTTATATTTTGAAAGTGGCAGGGGCTGGGTGGGAATCAACAAGGCACTGTATTTAAGTATCCCTCCCTTAGTTCACAAAAAGTCAAAATGTTGAGCTCTGAGGCTAGCAAACAGCTATATGTGAAAAAGAAAAAACAAAATGAAAATACGTACGTTACAGATGGGATCTGTTAGAGACGGGATTGGAGGTTGGTGCAGATCCTAACCGAGATAGTGGGGAAGGCAGAGTGACAAGGGGTGCAGAACAGTCTGTTAGACTGTATACCCTTCGGCATTACAGAACTAAACTGCAGTCTCGCTATGACACTGCCATGAAAAGTGTGGCTCTCTTCACTTTCCCAGGCTCCTGGACCAGTAACAAGGAGCTCGAGTGGAAGGACGGGCAGTTAAGTGAGCTGCGAAATCAGTAGCCCAGTGGTCTAGTTTGGTCAGGAAGTCAGTGTTTTGAGGTGGAGTCAGATAAGGATTATAGGCTTTCGTTACAAATTGTTCTTCCAAAACACTGCCCTCGGATATTTTTTTCCCCATTGTTTATAGCTGCAGGTGGCTAAATACTCTGGTGTAATTAAAATACGGCTCTGCAAAAAAGATGTTTTATCACTCACCCTTGTGGTTTTGTTTAGGATTTAGCATGGTTTACTGATATACCAACCCTGTTTGTTATGATTTTCATATTGAGTCTTTTCTCATTTTATTTTCTAATGGGTTTTGTTCTCTTTGTTTTTGTTTCGATGTATTTAAAAACAAATCGCACGCCTCCTGCATTGGCCACCTGCCGCGGCACCAATTCCTTCATGCATTGCCCTTTCCTTGCTGCTGTGTTGGGATGGCCCCCGCGCCACCCTCGCTCACCCTCCATCTCTTGATCACCCTCCATGCCCTTGCACCTCTGCCTTCCACTTCCTGGTCATAGACGAGCTGTATGCTCAGAAACTGAAGTACAAAGCCATCAGCGAGGAGCTGGACCACGCTCTCAACGATATGACTTCCATGTAAATGTGCATCCACCCTGCCTGCTCACACCGTGCCCTCGCGCTCCTGTGATCAGCTCACCACCGCTCCCTCCTGCGCGCCTCCACCTCCATCTTTGCACCCTCCTGTTCGCTCTCTCGTGCTAACCCGGATTGTCCTTGTTTTCTCACATCCTACTAATACAGAAGCCAAGTAGATTAAGTCCGCCTGTACAAGCCATTTCCTTTCAGAATCCTTTTATTTCGTAAACATTGAACTCGATTGTTTCCACTGAGCAATGAACTGGAATATGAATGACCTTGCACACTGTCCTTTTAAGAAATTAGGCGCAGGTAAAACTATAAGGCCATGCAGTTGTGCAGGAACTTCTCAAGATATATCAAAAATTGGTTTCCCGAGATTCAGTTAAGTCTAGTATGATCATTTTCATACGAGAACTCGAAGGAAACCCTAAAGTGTCAGATTATCACGGATCGGA
>NW_006159521.1:2625789-2641628 GCF_000334495.1 Tupaia belangeri chinensis | reverse complement strand
GAAAAGGATATTGCTGTGATCTGGTACAGCCTAAAGAGCGTGCTATAAAGGATCGTCTCTTTGCTTGTAAGAATTCTAGTACCAAATGGGCTTTCTGCTGAGTAACCAAGCCTTTAACTTCTATGTTTATATAAAAGGAATGAAAATACCCACAATAAATGTTTACCACAACCTGTGTCCACCAAACAGGAGGTGAAACACAGATTATACAACATGCATTTGGGAGTTAAATGACCCAGATTTACCATGAGACGATAAGGATCAGAATAAGCATGCTTGCTCTCAGAAGAGCCTTGAGCACATACCACTAATGCACATATTACTAACCGATCTTAGACGCTGAGCTTATTTGGCTCTTAATTCTAACCTGGAATGTTTCACAGAGGGTTCTCCATTCCAGTATCACCCCAAATTCCTTTAAAAAGTCTTTAGAGACGTGACTGTCACCATGGAAACAGAGCATCCCATGCCCTCTTCCCTCATGTGTCCGTGAGGGGAGTGCATCAGATCGTCGGTCTCCAAGGTCCTTTCCAGTACTAAAATGTGATTCTTTGGAGAAAACTTTTAGCACCAAGTATGATTAAATATTTTAAACAGTGGATTTAGCTTAAAATTTGTTTTTAAATTCATTCACGAATCTTCTTGAAATGGACCCTGAGGCCCAGAGGGGGCCTATGATGGCTGTGGGTCCAGATGCTGGTGGGCGAGGATGGACACCCTCCCAGGAGCAGCTGGCAGTGGGTTTTGCATGTCTGCTTCTTGTCCGTGTTTTAAATGCCCCTCTCACCTGCTGGTTTGGTTTGCCATTTTCCATTGTGCCACTGTTTTCTTTCTCTCCCACCTTTTCTCTCCATGCAGATAAGTTTCTTTGCTTCACTTCTCCCAAGACTCCTTCATCAAGCTGGATGTCTCCCCTCTCTGAACTCTGCATCTGTCTGTTCTCCAGCCGACCCTGGCTCTTTCTCATAGCATCTGCTAGGGCCAGGACACACTGTGCTTCCTATTGTACAGAAGCTCTTCGTTTCAGTGTAAAATAAACACTGTGTAAGCTGTTTCTGTTTGCTATTCTTTTTACTTATTTATTGACATTTTAGTTTCAACACCGAATAAAGCTACAAATCTGCTTTGTGCATATGAGGGTGAATTTTCTTTTCTTTTTTTTTTTTTTTGAGAGGTTTTTGCTATAGGTTTTTGTGCGCTCGCCAGACAGACAGAGACATAGAGACAGAAAGCGAGAAATCACCCCCCAGGGGGGATGGTCACGCCACAATCCCTTCTCCTCCATTCTCCTCTCGGGATCTTGGGCACGCACGCACACGCACCCGGCGTGAGTTGTAAGCCACCAGGTCCGGGACGCAAACCGCGGTTGACTACGTGGGAGTCCAGCGACATAGCCATTACGCTAACTGCTGGTTCCCTATGAGGGTGAATTTTTGACTGCTGCTTTTTTCCCCTCCTTTTTTTATTTTTTTTTTTATTATCATTGTTCCTTAATATCAAGAGTTTCTAAAGCAGTAGTTTCTTGTGGAACTATTAAAAAACACCTATGCCTGCATCCTTCTTGGAGTTTTTGGTTTCCAAAGGTTTGTGCAAGGCCCAGGCATGCGGTTTTTGTTTTGTTTTGTTTTTTAAAAGAATCGTGATGATCCTGGAGTCAGGGTTGAGACATTACTTGCACAGGGGACATTGCTTACTGGGAGTTAGAAGATCTGGCTCGAGCAGTGTTTACTCTGCCGGAGATCTAGTTTGGGGTGTGGTGGCCCCTCAGGGCCGATATGTAGGAAGGACATGGCGAAGTAATGAAGGGCTTCTGAATGGCTTCATAGCTGTCCCACACGGTCAGGACTTCCCATCCCGGGAACGTTGCAGGAGGACTTGAACTCAAGCATGTGCACTGCCGTTACCATTCACCATCACTTCACAGCACAAAGAGGGGCTCAAGTTTTCATTCTTACTCGGCCACCCTCATTGTGATCACAAAAATGACATTGTAGGTTTTCTAAATATGATTACCATGTTTAAGTTGTGATTTATTTTCCTGCTCTTAAGCACATGGTATATTCTTTAAGAGGAAGTGTATGTATTTCATGCTTGGTAGCTATTTTTTCATGTGTAGACTTTTTTTTTTTTTTTTTTTTTTTGTAAGTTTGCTATAGGTTATGTGCACTCATAGGGGGCAAAGAGGGAGAAAGAGAAAACACCACCCAGAGGGGCTGGCCATGCTGCATTCCCTTCTTATTCTCTTGGGATTTCAGGTGTGCACGCATGCACACACACACACACACACACACACACACCTGTGTCTGGTGTGCTTTTCAAGCCACTGGGTCCAGGACTTGAACCATGCAGCCAGCCATGTGAGAGCCAGTGTCATAACCTCCACACCCCCTGCCGACCTGGACATTTTATAAATATAGCCATGAAAGTGGATTTCTTTTTCTACAAAAAAGTAGTTGGTAGAAATTGTTCAGAATATAGTTGTTTTATTTGGGCTTCACTATTTCACTTCACAAGCAACTGATTTTTTTTAATATATTGCAAAATTAGAATTTTAAAATGACATCGACTTTTGTTTCTTAATTCCCTCCGTTTCTCCTTCCTCAACAACCTGGCTATATTTCTCCTGTATTTTAAATGAAGGTGCTCTTCATCTGTTTCGTGTATAGTTTTTGTTAACCGAAAAGGGTTCATATTCTACTGCACTCAAATAAATGTGGACAAACCTAAAATAGTGTCAGTTATAGAGACTTCAGAGCAGAGAAATAACATCATTTTTTATAAGCAGATTGTGAATTAAAGTATTTTAATAGTGGGACAGTAGACTTTCAAAAAAAAAAAAATTAGAATCCAGGGCCAGTAGGTGGTTAAGGGTGCTGGACTCCCACATGGCCGACTGTGGTTCGGGTCCTGAATCTGGCGGCTTGCCTTCTCACTTTCTCTCTCCCCACAACCCCCAGTCAAATTAAAATTAATAAATAAAGTTAAATAATTTTTTTAAAAAAAATTAGAATCCAAATGATGTCTCTCACTTGAGGGTATAAAGACATCTGTAATTTCATGTGTTTCTTTCCCTGGGGCTCCCTGGTCTGCTTTTGTCCCTGGTTCCTGCTTTGTGCCTTTTTGAAACTTGGAGGCATGGATGTGTGCCTTCTCTGAGTAATCCTGCTTCCTACCATAGACAAAATGATAGGTCTGCAAGTGCCGCTGAGCAGATGTTCAGCTAATTCTGGAAGCACATCTGTTTTTTAGAAACCCTTAAGGAGACATTCACTCTTTCTCGAAGTGTATTCTGTAAGGGGAAGTGGGAAACCAGTGGACTGGGAAGCCAGGTCTGGAGTAGCCCCAGGTATGCATGTGCACAAGAGGATAAACGGCAAGTTGAGTTTATAAAGAAACTATCCGAGCTCGGCCTCCTAGAGCAGAAAGCCAGGTCTTAGCCGCAGCTACTGCAAGAGCCTCTGATGGACCGAACCAAAAACATTGTTGAATCTGGGCCCATCTGGGAGTCCATGTGGAAGAAGGGGAAAAGTACTTCCCAACGAGTTCCTGCTCTCAGGCTTTCCAGGCTCACCAGGTCCTCGGCAGCTGAGCAGGTCCAGAGGAGACTGGTGGGGACCACTGCCATCTCCCCTGAGTTCCCACTGTCTGGCTTCCCTAGACTTTCTCCAAAGTTCTTCCCTTCCACCTTGGCCAAATGCTGACTCAGCAAACTGCGATCGCCAGCCCTCCGTGGCGGCTGTCCTCGTGGTGATAATGTGATTGCAGCAGTGGGGTTACATTTTGCACCCCATGTGTATGCCACATATAAGACACTGTGGAGAGTGGCAGGAGTGTCCCAGAGATGAGCAGGAAGCCCTGGCCTCGATGAGCTGGTCCTCCTGCAGGCAGAGAGAGGAGTGCAGCGAGTCCAGGTGGACAGGGTGTGCAGAGCCAGCCTCGGAGAGGGCAGCCCTGACAGAGCTTTGTGGAGGAGGTGACATTTGACTAGGGTTTTGAATATTCAGAAAATTTGGATGAGCAAAAAGGACAAGGCATCAAATGTTCCAGGCTAGAAACAAAACATGGCATCCCCTTCTCTTACCATTTACAAGAGAGAAAGTTGACCAGAGAGTTGCTCACTGTCCAGCCAGAGCTGGGGGCTGCAGACAGCACGTTTCCCCAGGGATAGGGTTGTTAGCTGGTCAGGACCACTAGGTAGAATCTCTGGGTCCAGGTTGTCACTGTCATCCAAAGCAGTCATGTCATTGTTTGGTGTCACTGGGTCATCAGATCCTCGTGGTCCGCCTCCTTGCCGTGTGACCAGATTGCCCATCAGTGTGTGACCTTGATCACACAGGCCTTGGTGCAGATGTTTGAACGCCACCTTCTTCAGAAAGTAAGCAGATACACTTTAAATCGGTGTCAAACGAAGACACATGCTTGTTCATTTGCTATTTGAGTGGGACAGGAGGTCAGGATGTGTACCCTGAGTCAGGGTGACTGGGGAAAGGACAGGGAGCTTGACTGTTGTAAATCAGCAGGAGCTGTAGCCTCCACCTGGGTTGATCTGGCAGGGGCGGAGGCATCTGTGCGGGACTGGAGAGGCCAGATGGGCAGAAGGGACAGGTTGAGGTTTCACCTCGGCTCTCCAGCAAGGGGTAGGTGAAGTGCCAGACTCCCCTCCATCCTGACCTCCGTTCCCAACGAGGTGATTTTAGTGAGGTATAAGAGAACATTCACTCACTCTCCTCTTGGTATCCTGTACTCGCCTTCCCTCCCTTTCCCACCAAAAGAGATACTCTGGCCCTTCCTAAATGCCAGACCTTTTACCATCCACCCTTTCTGGGCATGGGACAGATGACCGTGGGGTAAGGGAAAGCTGCCCAGCAAGAGACCAGCTGCTACCTGCCGAGGTATCTCTGTGTTCTCTGTCTGTTAACTCCCTCTTACCACATCTGGCTAACCCTTCTCCCTCTGCCTCCTCTTTTCTGCTAACCTGCTTGCTGACCTATCCAGACCAACTCTACCAGCAACTCGAGCAAAACCGCCGCCTGACTAATGAACTAAAGCTGGCCCTGAACGAGGATTAAACTTAAGTGTGAAACAGCTGGGGCTGAATTCTAGGAATGGAGCCCATGTGCAGGAAGTCTAAGACCGTCCCACCTCCAGCTAACAGGGCTGAAACCGTTGCTTTGTACAGAAAAGCAAATGCAAAGAATTCAGCCGAAAGGCTGGCCTTGCCTGCATTTTCCTCTATACATACCTGGAATAATTAACTTCCTTTCATCCCAAAACAGCTTTTATGGTAAAATACATAATATCACGTATATGGGTGAATATTTATAACTGTCAGTTTAGCATACCTCTTTGCAATAACAGGTTCTCTCATTTGAATGGATACATAATGAGGACCAAAAATGTTTTCTATTTCCCACAGACAACTGTGAGTCCCACTGTCAGTGCATATTATAGAGAGAGATATATTCCTATTACACATTCCTACTCCTGACCTAACATCTGGTGTAGTGTTTGAAATATGATTAAATGTACTTATGCTTGGGCAAAATAGCTTTTGAAAACAGGAGCTCATGTCAGAAGCCCCCGGTTGTCTGAAAGGTATGCTTCATTCTGCCTAACGGTGCTGTTGGAATCTGGAGAGAATGCCATGCAAATAATAAATAAGACACTGTAAAAATAGGAGGAGAATGTCCTAATGAAGTGTGCATGAACACGTTGATCATTTTTTTAAATGAGCAACAGAAATAAAGCATTTTCAAAGTTGTCAGAAAACCTCGTTATGTCATCTTGTCTGTGAGACTGTGTGACCACACAGCACCCAGACCTTAACTGCCTGTACCTCGGAAATGTCTGCTGTTATTAACTTCTGCCGTTTGTGTAATAGCGCTGTAAGCTGTATTTGGTTTTTACCTCTCCCCATTCCCATGGCACCTGATTGGTGACCCTTCACCAAACCCCACGTGAGTTTTGTCCTGAGTGGCTTGTTGGTGAAGGCGCACCTGACCGTACCGAGGACCCGCTGTGTGTGTGGTTCCTGTGGGTCAGAGCTGCCTTTCTCTGTGTAGGTCCTGGTCTGGAAATGAGTGATGTCTTACAGCATGCCTAGTTCTAATCACCTCCCTGTGTTTGTGACTGTTTGACCAAATGTACACCCCCTACCCCCGTTTGTGTCCTAATCACAGCTATTCATGACTTAATTTTCTAATCCCACCACAGAGAAAGTGGCTCATGCCAAAGAAGAGAACCTTAGTATGCATCAGATGCTGGATCAGACTTTACTGGAGTTAAACAACATGTGAAAACCTCCTTAGCTGCGGCCACATTCTTTCATTTTGTTTTCGTTGTTTGTTTTGTTTTGGAACACCTGCTTACCATGAAACCCCCTCAAATGCATTTTTTATTTACTTTTCCCACTGTCACAGACACATCCACAAAATACCTGCTAGGTCGAGGGCTGGGAAGAAAACACACACACACACACACACACACACAGGCAAGCCCATGGCAGGGCAGTGGTGGTTTCAGTGTGCCATTTCCCAGGGTGATGTTGCCACACTCAGTAGAGCGTTTAGCGGCCCTGTACGCTCAGTTGTGTAGGAGTACTCACTGAAGCAGAACGACTCCACTCAGAGTGCCAACAACAGTGAACGGGAAAATCAACGTTGGGAGCACAATCAGGTGTGGATCGGTGCTACTTTAGATAAAAGATCCCCCTGTGGTCTTTTGTTCAATGTTGTACAATTTATAATTCTGTCCAACACTAATTTATTTTATCTTGAGTTTTACTATAAGATGAGATTATGGGTCTCATCTGCCTGAAGTCACTAAAGCCAAGGGTTTGTAAGCCACGCTGCTCTTCTAAGACTTCCTTCTTCCCTTTCTAGTCAGCACACGTGCAGCTTACTCCAATTCTAGGGCAGCATTCCATGTGGGTTCCACCCGCATCGCTCCACGTTAAAATGAGAGATTTAGGCACTACATGCAACTGGTAAAGAAAACATGTTCTTAAGAGTCATGACTATATGTAAACGTTGTAGAAGGATATGGAATAAAATGCACATTGTAGGACGTTTTCTAAATTTGGTGGTCCTGTTGTTTGTTTGTGTTTTGACTTTGTGAACTTTAGATGGTGGAATTGTCCTACCTTCCCTCACAAATGGTTTCTTATAATGATATCCCAGAGCCCAGGAAAGCTGGGTTTCTTATGCGTCACCGTCTCAGAAGCACTGAAAGCAGTGTCATTTTGATCTATTCAAGGTAAAACCAAGCAAGAAAGGCCTTTTTTAGTAGTTTTACTGGTTTGGGGATTCTTTTCCTCCAATATAATTACATTTTTAGCGATAGCATGTATGTATGTGTGTGTGTGCATACACATACATACACACATGCTATATATATCTATATATGTACACATGTGTGCATAACATACATATATCCATCAACAAATGGTGAGTTAATGTACCATTCTGTTGTCGACCCTCAGCAGTGATTCTACTTAAGTACCGCTTTAACAGATCTTTGGGACTTCCCACATTCTAATTCATGCGAGTTCTCAGTGCCGACACGTCTCTGCTTTCTCAGACTGGGAGACTGCAAATATCCTGAACCACTTCTCTAGCTCTCGAACATTTGTAGGCCAACAAAAACAGATCACAAGCAGTGTTGGTTGGCTTAACTCATGCTGCAGGGAGCAAAAGGGATGTTCTCCTAAAAAGCAAACAGGGACCAGCAGTTGATGTAATGACTGTCACTCCCATGTGGCTGACCATGGTTCGAGTCCTGGACCTGGTAGCTTAAAGTCATGCCAGGTGCATGTGCTTGCATGCCCAAGATCCCGAGTGGGAAATGGAGGTGAAGGGATTGCGGTGTAGCCATCTACTCTGGGGGGTGATTTCTCGCTCTCTGTCTCTCTGTCTCTGTCTTTCTGGCAAGTGCACGTGCCCTATAGCAAAAACCTCTAAAAAAATAAATAAATAAATAAAGGCAAACAGTAGAATGGGGACAAATGAAAACTGATTTAGGTGCAGTTATAATACGTTCACTCAGAAGTATTAAGTAGGAGGCTGGTCTTCCATGGCTCTTCATTAAGTATCTCCTCTCTACAGAAAGATGCATCTCATAAAGCAAGGAGAGAACCTAAGTCGCCTGGAGGCCTGGCTTCTAAACCCCACTTGCTAAAGGCAAATAAATGCTCTGTGTCTCAGCCTTCCCTCAGTTTCACCACCCCTAGGCCACGCCTGCAGGTCCTTAGCAAGAATAAGGCCCCACTGCTTCATGCCGGTCATGGAAACCTTTCCTGAACCCAGCACTCTTTCACTTTGGGAGCCCATCAAGGCTAATCAGACTGCACCTCATGTGTCAGATCCCTAAATCTTGACTTGCTCCATCTGTAAAATGGGGATGAGATTAGCACCTAGCACAAGGGTTATTGTTGTGGGAATTGAATGTATAACCCATGCAATGTTCAAGGGGACTTCAAAAAGCTCACAGAAAAATAGAATTAAAGTATGGTGATTTTGATACCCCCCAAAAAAGAAAAAAAATAGAGCTCCATGGGCTTTTGTGATGCATTTTCTATGAGCTTTTTGAAGACCTCACACGAGCAGCACCATGCCAGCCACCTAGGGCATATTTGATAAATGCCACTGTTGCCACTATTCCCAACTGCCACGTGTGCTCTAGAGACCCCACAGAATGCATTTACTGTTCGTCTTCTTGAAGTTAGATGAACACCAACTTGATCTAAAGGATGATATGTAAGCATAATCTCGGGCTAGCAGGTGGTTATGGTGCTGGACTCCCACATGACCGACTGCAGTTCATCCCTGTCCCAGTGGCTTGAAAATCATGCCAGGGGTGTGTGTGTGTGTGGGGGGGGGTGCCCAGAATCCCAAGAGTAGAATGGAGAGGAAGGGATTGCACTGTAGCCAGCTCCCCTGGGAGATGATTTCTCACCTTTCCCTTTCTCTGGAGAGCACATGTGCCCTATGACAAAAACCTTTAAAAAAAAAAAAAAAAAAACTCAGATGTCACTTATATATTATAAAATCTTAATCCCCTTTCAAGTGATATTTAAGCTTCACCTCAGTCCTCATTCTACTAACAGACTCCAAGAGGCACATAAACCTTGTAGTCCCCTAGCTCTCAAGCACTGGGGTTGGGCTTCAAACTCTGGCTTGTATGAGTCCAAAGCTCTGTTTGGATTCTTCTCTTGTTTCAGACTTTTTACAGCAGAAGAAAAATCAACTCCTAGGGCCAGCCTCTTTGCCTGGAGGTTAAGGGAGCTGGCAACCATGTGATTCAAATGCTGACTGCAGATTGAAAATCTCACTGGGCACATATACATGCCTGCCCCAAATCCCAACAGGATGGAGAAATGGAGAAGGAATTGCAGTGTGACCATGCCTCCCCCCTCCTCTCCCCTTTTCCCTCCTGTCCCTTTCTGGTAAGTGCACATGCCCCCTGACCAAAAGAAAGAAAGGAAGGAAAGCACCTACTGGATGTAGATGAAACAGCAAGTATAGATAGGAGAGGAGGCAACTGAGAAGATGTAGCCTGAGTCTCCTGCTGAGCAGCTGACATGGCCACAGTTAAGTGGTTTGACATCTGCCTCTCTGGGTTCCGGGGATCAGACAGGATCAATTATGAAGTGTCATGCCAATTTGAGGAACGGTTACCTAATCGTTCAGATTAATATAAACGGGAAAACGCCTTTCTCCACGCGGTGCACGCCTTGGGTCTGACCAGTGTGATAACTGCTGAACACGCCACCCTACGAGGTCAGGGTAAAGTGATAAGTACTCTGATGTGGGAAGGCCAGGTTGGAGATCTCTCAGTGAGCAGCTAGAAAAGTTGCCCTGTTCAGAGCACAACATTGGGGAACTCCACTCAGAACAAGTACAGGGAACAACATAACCATCTTCCAAAACCGTTATGAATTTATGACAAGAGTTCTACCATTGGCTACTGAGAGGGAAAAAAAGTGCCTTGTGAATAGATTCCAACCCTTCCGAAACTGGTATTGAAGAGAACAGTTCCCCTACTAATTGTGCCTAGAGATGTCATTAACAGAAAGAATCCAATTTTTATGGATAATTGTATCCTCCAAAATTCAATACTTAGAGCCTTGTTTTTGTTTTGTTTTTATCTCTCTGGGGAAATTTTTTTTTTTTTTACTTGAGCAAATATTTGCGTGTGTGTTAACCATTTTTTCAACTCATCAACACTATCTGTACACGTAATTTTATAAAAATCTATAGTCAGATGTATATACCAGAAAAAGAAGTCTGAACTCTTCAATCAAAACAAAAAGACTAGGGGTGCTCGGGGAGCCATCATTTCTAGAATTGGAGACGGGGGTTAGGAAAGAAATTAACAAATGTCGAACTGTACAAAAGTGTTCTTTCCATCATGTATACTTTTTGACATTGAGGGTTTTCAGAGCCGCATTCCTCTAACAGATGTCATAAATTCTGTGTGTCAAACAATGAATGAAGCTATGTTGAGGGTTCACGAATATGAATGTAACTTTTGCCAAATGTTTGACAAATGGGCATTGACCCAGAGGATAAGGCTGGTTCCTGCTGCCTGTGAGAATTTGATTTCCGTTTGTTGCCAAGGCCACGGAGAACAAAGAGCTGAGTCAGGCCTGATCAGGGCCTGCCAAGGCTGATGCCCTCCACTTACGTGCTGATTCAGAACTGGAAGGAGCTTTGTGATTGTGAGGCCAGAGGGAAACGAGACCTAGGGAGGTAAAGTGGCTTGCGCAGGGTTATTCGGCCGGTTGAGTTGAATTTCCATCGAGGCACGGCGTGTAGTGTGGGGCCTGGAAATACTCACGTGTGATCACGGGTTACTGTTACCACTTGGCCAGCAGTTTCTTCTTCCTTAGAGGTGGTAATCTTGCCTCCTCCCATGCTGGCGCACTTCCCTCCTATGGGCTGAGCACTAAATGAGGCGATGGTGTGCAGTGCGGTTCCTCCAGTCCGTTTTCTGTTCCTTAGCCCCGAGCCTTTTTCCGCCTGCGTGGCGTCCTTAGGGAAAGTGATAGCAGTGTTTTTCTTTTGAAATGAAATTCCCCAGCCCCAATGCCCTGGAAGCCATTCATTGTATGACCACAGAACCCCACACATAAAAAACAAAATACATTTGTTGACTGGACACATGGCCCAGAAACAAAGCTCAAGCTAACAGTTCCCAAGTCGTCCAGCATCTGTGCACAGGAGCTGAAGAAAGCATCCAAGTAACAGATTCAGATTTCACTTGTAAGCAGAGCACTGGCCCTTGAACGTAATTCTGTTAGCCCATCATCTAACAGCGTTTGGATTTGTCTCTGAGTGGAGGTGGATGGAGCACAGAATGCTGCTTGCAGGCTTGGCATAGCAGTGGATGTAAATGAAGGCAGTTCAGCCCTCATTCCTTCTCCCTGAGCTGCCAGGCAGGACCTGTGGGAACCACTGCCTGCAGAGGAAAGCCAGTGGTGGGAAAGGTAAACAGTCCTATGTATGTGTGAGAGTCACCCTCTCCATGCTGCCTGGGTGCTGACTGGGTAGTGGGTAAGGCTGGAGCAATGTAGAGGTGGCTCCTCTGCGTGAATTCTGCGTGGTGATGGGGGCAGCAAGATCAGTGCTTTATGATGGTCAGTCCTGGTCTGTGTGTGTGTGTGTGTGTGTGTGTGTGTGTGTGTGTTTTCTCAGACCCATGTACTTGCCCAAGAGACACACAGAGGAAAAGTAAGAAACCACCCCCTGGGGGAATAGCCACACCACAATCTTTTCTCCTTTTAAGCATGCACACACATACACCCGGTGTGTTTTTCAAGCTGCCAGGTCTGGAACTCGAGCCATGGTCAGCCATGAGTGATCCTGCCACCTTAACCTCACACCATCTGCTGACCCATCATTTGTTACATTCTGCTATTTATGTTTGGTTTTACCATACCTTTGCTTTAGAAGAAAGAATGGAGTGTGCATAAATAATTACACGAACTCTTGGAGACTGTAAAATCAGCTTTCTCCTCCACCAGGGAGGTCTGGAAGAAGCCTTTGATTTGTGAGAAAAGTAAATGGATGAAAATTACCATAATGCTTCTTCCCTGGGACGATGTCTCAGTGCTGTTCCCTATAGTCCTTGGAGAAGACAGTCACCTGATCCTCTTGGGTTGCCAGACTTCAGAAGCCAGGGCAGGTATGGAGCTTTCCTTATGGGTTAGGATCCCTGAGTGTCTCTAGATAACCCATTTGCCATCTAATAAAGATGGGAAGTGGCTAATTTTTAAGAGAAAAAGTGGTTTCCCTGCTGTGCTAATCTGAACTGCTGGGTTTTGCTTTTCTAGTTTGGGTTCCAACCCAAGAAACAAACTATTGTGGATGATTAGGTGTGGGTGAAAGAGACTCTGCCCTGAAGAATTAATAAAATTTGTGTAACAACAGTAGAGGTGTGTTGTGTATATAAAGGGATATGCAAATTTATTGAAACAATTTGCAAGTTCAAATGAAAAGCTGTTTGCCACATTTGGATACCAAGTTGCAAGGTAAATCATAATGTACCTGTCAAGTGAAAGTCCCCATCTACTGCGTACATTTTGAGTTTTTTTTTGTACAAAGCATTATGTAGATAGAGAAAATCTATAAAGGAAGAAAAGACCACCCATAATTTCACCACAACAACTTGAAAACAATAACTTACTTTCCATGTGTCTTGCCTGTGTGTGTGTGTGTAAGACTTTCCATTCAAAACTATATTTTATTCCAAAAATGTTGCATAAGCACCCTCCTGTTGGAAACCTAGCCTTCGTGATACCATTGTATGATATTCCACCTGGTTAATGTGCCATACCTTTTTCTTCTTTTTTTAATTATCAGAGGGCACATGCACTCATCAGAGTGAGAGCGACAGGGCGAACCTCAGTGGGGTGTGGTCACACTGCAGTCTTTCTTTCCTCCATTTCCCCATTCCGTCAAGATTTGGGGCTCACACACACACACACGCTCCTGGCATGTTTTTCAAATCAGTGGGACCTAGACTCAAACCACGGTCAGCCTGGTGAGATCTGGTTCCCTCTTCCCAGGTCTTAACTGCTGCTCTATACGGCTAGCCCTTTTAGTTTTGATCATTTGGGTTATTTCAGATTCTTTGCTTTTATAACTAGGACTCATTTTTTGGATATTTTCTGATTCAGAGAAAATAAATGCACACGCTTAAAAAATACTTCTTTTAAGTGCAGACATTTAATTTTTTAAGACATGTTTTTGCTATAGGACACGTGCACCCACCAAGAAGACACAGACAGAAAGCAAGAAATCACCCCCCAGGGGGGATGGCCATGCCATAATCCCTTCTCCTCCATGATCCCCACAGGATCGTGGGCATGCATACACATGTGCCCAGCATGAGTTTAAGTCACCGGGTCCGAGACTCAAACCGCAGTCAACTACATGGGACTTCAGCAGCATAGCCATTACTCTAACTGCTGGTCCCTAGACAGGGTCTTTCTATGCTGCCCAGGCCAGCCTTGAGCTCGCCATCCTGCCTCAGCCTCCCAAGCCTCTGGAACTATAGCACACAACCACATCCAGCCTGTAGGTTGGATCAAGACCTGAGTTTGGGCCCCCCACACACAATGTCCCGGCCTTGGAGCAGAGGGCTTTGCAGCACATGCCATCAGAGCTGGAACTTGACAGCTCCTATTTCATTTCCAGACTTCGGGTTCTTAAAAAAGGAACGAAACAAAGCACTTTCCAAATTGGACAGGTAGAGGCCTTCAGGCAACCTAGCTCTACCTGTCCTCTGTTCTCCCCCCCCCCACTACACCCCAATGAAACACGGACTTGAACTTTACAGCATGGGTGCACCACAGCCACCCACTCTTTCTCATACCCCTTGTCTGGACCCAGAGTAGATAAAAGTGAATAAACGGGTGTGAACTCAGAGGCCCTGCGCAGAGGCACTTCCTTCAGCTTAGGGAAGACCCTTCCTTACTGGATAAAGAACAGAAGAAGAGGCAGCAAACAGCCATGAAGGAGACGTGGCCTGCTGTGCTCGGGAGGCAGCAGGATGGGGGGGGTAGGATCCCCAGCGTTGAAACAGGATCAGAATTTGAAATCACTGCTGCTGTTACTGGTTGTGGGACTTGAAGCCGCTCAGCTTCTCTGTGATCATTTCCCTATCTGCAAAATGGGGACAATGACAGAAGCACCCATATCATCCAGGTCGGGACAGGGTACCACACGGAGTCTGGCTGAGGGCCTGGCCCCGTCAGCTCTCTGCAGTGGTCGGCTGCTGTGCCGAGTCGCTCGCACACAGCAGAGTCCTGCAGGTCTGGATCAGCTCTCGGCGGCCCTCCCCAGCCCCTTCCTGCTCACCTGCGAGCCTCCACGTCATGCTCTTTCTCCTTCGCGCCGTCACTGATGTTTGTTTCATCAGGATGCTTCATGGGGATGGGCTGGGCTCATGGCCAGTTAGGCTGATAGCCCGGTTGGATGTTCCCCCTGAAATCACAAGGGAGCAAGGCTTTATCAGGGCGCCCTCTGAGCCCCCCCAGACCAGCACTGCTGTACAAAGAGTGGCTTTTGTCCAGGGGGAAGAGAAAGGGCCTGAGTAGATGCCAAATGGCCAGCCATCACCAGCTCTCTAAGGAGGCACCTCCCCCAGAGCCACCCAGAAGAAATGCCCAGGTCCTGTGTCCACTGAGGCATGATGGGGCTCCCTGGGGACATCTCAGTGACACTACAAGACAGGGCTCACCTGCTTGTTGGTCTCGCTCATTGGAAAGTTACCTAAGGCACTTGAATGAAAGTTGAGTTCACACAAAATAATGTCCCAGTCCTCCTCCGGTGAGATCCTTAGCATCCACGGAGCTGCTCTTCCACTCCCTTGTCAAGCTCGCAGCTCTTGCCTGTGCCTCTAGTCTGCACAAGGGGTGGACAGGAGGAGGCAGGAGCTCGAGCTGTTAGCTGTGGGTTTTGCCTAGAGAGGGTTTCGGGGGTGGAGCAGGACACAGGAGCCCAGCCAGCTCCCTGAGTAAAAGCCAAGCATCTGCTCTGTGCTGCTGAGTCTGGCTGCCAGGGCACCCGACACCAGGGACATCTTTCCTTTCACACGCTATTGTCCTGAAGCTTCAATTACATTCTTGACTGAGAGCCCAGGAGTGGGGACAGCAGGCCCTCCAGAAATCCTCTGCACCATGACATGCCGTTGTTGTCCCCCGGCCTCCCTAGTGATGATGTACACGACTCATCTTCCCAGGGAAGGGGTCACCACCATCCCCAGAGAGCTTGCTGAGCCTCCCTCAGCCCCAGATCCAGCATGTAAATGCAGCCAGGAGGTCAGCTCACTACTCAGTTGAGCGGGGTCATCCTACGGAGGTTTGTAACTGAATGCATCAGCAAAAGCTGGATACCCAGAAGGATGAGAAAACATGACAGAATTCTATACTTCGTATTACAAAAAACAGCATCAACAGGTCATTATCAGATAAATGTGAATTTCCTTAGTCTTATTTTGTAGTTTAGTGATACTTTATCTCGAGTTACAAAAGCCTTTAGTGCAACAGCTATGTTTTTTAAGAATGTATTTAATTATTTATTCATTTATTTATTTTAATTTTGACCAGAGAGAGACACGGAAAGAGAGGGAAAGTGAGAAAGCAAGCCACCAGGTCTAGGACTCGAACCACATGGCAGTGTCCAGCACCTTAACTTCTTTTTTTTTTTTTTGGAGAGATTTTCACTGTAGGGCGCGTGCGCTCGCCAGACAGACAGAGAGAGACATAGAGACAGAAAGCGAGAAATCACCCCCCAGGGGAGATGGTCACGCCGCAATCCCTTCTCCTCCATTCTCCT
>NW_006159521.1:2600620-2625749 GCF_000334495.1 Tupaia belangeri chinensis | reverse complement strand
TAAGCCACCGGGTCCGGGACACGAACCGCGGTTGACTACGTGGGAGTCCAGCGACATAGCCATTACGCTAACTGCTGGTTCCCTAAAGATTCACTTTTTTTTTGAGAGGTTTTTCACTATAGGGCGCGTGCGCTCGCCAGACAGAGAGAGACATAGAGACAGAAAGCGAGAAATCACCCCCCAGGGGGGATGGTCATGCCGCAGTCCCTTCTCCTCCATTCTCCTCTCGGTATCTGGGTCATGCACCCACACGCGCCCGGCGTGAGTTTTAAGCCACCGGGTCCGGGACGCGAACCGCGGTCGACTATTTGAGAGTCCAGCAACATAGCCATTACGCTAACTGCTGGTTCCCCAGCACCTTAACTTCTACACTACCTGCTGGCAACAGGTATCTTAAACTGACTGTGTCTCATCATCACCATGGCTCACTACCCCAGGGAGCTGCCCCCACCATCACACGCAGCTTCTCGTTGGTGCCCTTGACTCTCCTGAGGACTCGACCCCACCTGCCTCCAACACGCATTCACACACATCCACACTCAGTGCCGTGGTCTCGCCACCAGCAATCCCATGGAGAAAACACCGACCACATGCATACGGTGTGTGTTATGTGACCCTCCGACACTGACGAACCTGGGCTCAATCTCTAGCTCTTCCTAGTGAGGAGCTAGGGGGTTTGAGGCAAGTTACTTGACCTCTCTGAATTGCATACTCCTCCTCTGTGTGGTGGGAGTTAGGGTGGCTGGATCCCACATGGCTGACTGTGTGGTTCAAGTCCTGGACCCAGTGGCTTAAAAAACATACCAGGTACCTGTGAGTATGTGCCCAAAATTCTGAGAGGAGAAATAGAGGAGACAGGATTGTAATGTGGCCATCCCCCAGGGGGTACTTTCTCACGTCCCCCTTCTCTCTCTCTCTCTCTCTCTCTCCAGAGAACCCTATAGCAAATTTTAAAACTATTGCTAATAAAAGATAAAACATGTCCAGGGCATGAAAAATGATAGCCTATCCTAAATATTAGGGTTTGTAAATGGCCTTTCATCACTCCTGGTTCATTAAAAAGGAAAATAGATTTTTTTTTCCCCCTAAAAAGGACCCCCAGACCATCCATCTTCGCCTAAGGGACTTTCTAGAGAGATTTGCCCTCTGAAGTAGCCTCCTGAGTCTCTGCCTCCATTGCCCCTTTGAAGGGGAGGGGTTCCTCTGGAGAGGTTGCACAGGTCATTATCTCCTGAAATGAAGGCCTGCTCTCATGTTAGAGTCAACTGAGCACCAGGTGAGTTTGTCTGAGAAGTCCTTAGCTGAGAATGCCTCAGGAAGTTGGGCCACCCAGAAAAGCCAGGGCCACCTCAGAGCCCCAGAGCATGTTTCAGAAAGGGCCTTTTGCTAGGCCCCAGCATGGGGGGAGCAAGTGAGGGGAAGGGTGGAGCAGGGGAATCACTCAAGGATCTTTCCAAATGCAGATTCCAGCTGCAGTCTGGGCTGGCTCAGACTCCAGTGTGTGGGCTCCCCCCCATTGAGTAGCAGGGCTCAGGGTAGGACCTGGTGTGTAAGGTGGGCATTACTCAGTGCGATTGGCAGTGCTTCAGTTGGTGGTAACAAGCAGAGACCCTCAGGTCATGGCCTCACCCCAGCTTCGGCTCTGGGCAGGTGGGGGAAGCCCTGAGAAGAGTCCCATAAAAATTCCTCTCTGGGACATGACGGTATCTTAGGGAGGGAGATGGACACTACGTAGCCAAACCCCACAGCTGCTCACCTCAGTAGTGGTCCCTCGGAGCCAGGTGAGTGGGCAGAAAGTGGGACCCTGGAGGCCCAGTGGGCCTGAGGCAGACCGCCATCTTTACCCCATCTCCCTCTGTGGCTGGAGGAAAGACAGGGATGCCTAGCAGTGTTGCTGGGGAGGGGGAGAGGGGAGGAGAGAGTCTGTGAGGCTGAGGGCCCAGGTCCTCCCTGGAACCAGAGCAGTTCTTAGAGGGAGATAGTGTGTAGGCTGGGCCCAGGGTATGGCAAGTGAGGTGCTCGCCCTGGAGTCCTGCGAGCACTAGCACCGGAATGCTCCTTTGTTTTGCTCACTGAGCACCTCACTTCACCTGACCCCCGGCCCTGTCAGGGCAGCAGTAGTCACACTTGGGTCTCCCTCTTGGCTACTCCACCTCTGCCTCTGGGACAGCTACCCTGACGTCTCTGCCTCAAGCAAATACGTTTCTGCCCTCCCCCTAACAAGGTAAGAACAAGGTAATGGTGAGGAAGGATGTGCTTACCATTAACAGCTTTGGAGCCTGCTTATCTCGAAATCGCAGAGCCCAGCTCAGAGCCTGGCACATTGTGTGGGCTCGAGGAAGGTTTACCCAGTGAATGAGTGAACCTCCTCCCTAGACAGAGACGACCTTTCACCCCGTAACAGCAGCTGCCCCCTCAGAGCGCAGGGTCTGTGTTTCAATCATCTTTGCACTTAGCGTGTTCCTGAAATAGAGGAGTGATCAATGAAAGTCTGTTGAGTTCCACGGAGGTGAAACGCATTCCTCCTGAAGGTAAAATCTTTTACAGGTGTCAAAAGAGGGGGCTTCTTCAAAATATTTTCTCTTACTCTTCATGGAATTGTTCTATTAATATGTATTCATGCCTGAGCCTGGTTGCTCAGTCATTGGTGAAGTGAACCATAGTTTGGAATCTCCCAGGTCAGCTGGAAAACATGCTGGGAGCCTGTGGTGCTCAAGACGCTGACAAGTTGGAGGCCTGGGAAAGGGGGATGAGACTTTGTCGAAGGTGTCTCTCTCTCTCTCTCTCTCTCTCTCTTTTATGCATACAAAAGTGCATGTGTGCACACTCTATCATAAGTAAACTTTTAGAAATAATAATTTGTGGGGCCAGCAGGTGGTGTGGTGGTTAAGATGTGGGATTCCCACGTGGTTGACCACGGTTCAAATCCTGGAACTGGTGACTTGATTTCTCACTTTATCTGTCTGTCTGTCTCTCTCTCTCTCTCTCTGGTCAAAATTTAAAATAATGATAATAAGTAAAATTAAATAATTATTTTTAAAAAGAAATAATAATAATTGGTTCCTTTGTTTTCATTTTCTCTACCCCTGACACAGGAAGAAAGCTAGGAAGCAGATAAAGAGGCTGGAATATTTATTTGCCTATGTGGCTAGATAGAAAAACTGATTGGGGCAGAAAATGCCTCACTCAGGTGATGTAGGTGGAACATTTTCAGCAGGGGCTGTCTAGCTAATAGCCAATGGGAGAAACCAGCGGTGCCCAGCTACATTTTACATAGTTAATGAGACGAAGCAGTGGGCCCAGCCACAGCTGATGGCTCGCTAACAGGGTATATCCGTCATCGGGCCCAGCCAGTGATCAGCTGACTGACCCCAAAGAATCGTAAACCCCATAGAAAGTAACTAGGGCCCTTGATCCACGCTCCTCTCACTGCTCCTGCCTCTCAGGAGTGCACGTCTGCTTTTATTGAATAAATTATCCTTTGCCTTCACTGTTGGCATGTTTCGTTCACTTTTTTGTCCAAAATACCAAGAACCTAGATATCACCAAAGCCATCCTACAACCCCTTCTTGTCTTACTTAGCAATGCCAGCTTATCTTATTGCCCAAGTGGGTAAAATTCTTATTAACCAAAAGCAAGACTTCACCTCTTAGCATTCTTGCCCAGGAATCCTCTAAAACAGTGCGTGGCTCAGAGGCCAGACTCAGCACATCACCTGTTTTTGTCCAACCCGAGGGCTAAGGATAGTTGTTACATTTTTTCATCGAACAAAAAATTAAGAAGAATAGTTCATGATGTATGAAAAGGATGTGAAATCCAAATGATCAGTGTTTATCCATGAAGTGTCATTGGGCCACAGCCACATCCACTCATTCGTGTAGTGTCTGTGGTGGCTTTAGTGTGGTGACAGCAGAGTAGAGTAGGGAGGACAGAGACCTCAGGACCCACAAAGTCTAAGGTATTTACTATCTGGCCTCTGCAAAGCTTATTAGGGAGGCTGCTTGTACTCCTTTATCCCATCGGTTTGGTCCTGGGTTTTTCACAAAACCACTAGATAAGATCTCATTTTAGGGGGGGAAGTGATACTTTAGGAGAGCCATAGATTTCCAGAAAGTTATGTATAAGTAGAAGTCATAGTAATAAAATCAAATATTTTGTATTTGTATTTAAAATAATAACAGTTATTATTTTTAGTTTTTGTTATAGCATGTGTGTGCTTGCCAGAGACAGAGAGAGGGAAAGTGAGGAAGCAGCCCCCAACTAGGACGGCTGCACCACAATCCCTTCTCCTTCATTCTTCTCTCAGGATTCTGGGCACACACACATGCCCAGTGTGTTTTTCGAGCTATGGGTCCAGCACCCGAACTGCATGGTCAGCCATCTGGGATCCAGTCACCTTAGCCTTCACACCACCTGGCTGCCCCTTAAAGTAGTTGTTCAGCTTCAGAGAAGTGAAAATGTCTCTCCGAATTTGGGGGGATATGCTGGTCAAATGCAGGGATAGTCACCCCAGAGACACCTCCTCTCCGTCATGTCTTTTCACCACTCGTAATTCTTGGAACTGGCCCCTGGGCACTGGCGCACTCTGTATTCAATCTCAGCATCTCAGCTCACCCAAGGCAGACTGTTTGAATTATGATCCAAACAAGAGAGAGTTCTCCCGGGGGTAGAGAAGGAAGTGATTTACTCTGGTCGTCTCAGCACCGTGCCTGGGAAACCATCTGCAGCTAATGGTTTCCATGCTGCAGGGAGACGGGGCAGGGAAGAGGCGAGGACAGGGTTCCAGAATCCGCTGCTCTTCTATTCTCCTCCCATCCCCACGTTTATTGGGAGTGTGTGATTGTCTCTGGGGGCTCCCCTGTCCCCACCTGGATTCACTCCCCGACTTCTGCTCTGGCAGCTGGACAACTTCAAGGAGAGCAAACTTGGGCCGAGTTGCCAGCACGGGGATTTGCAAGTCGACGACACCTCTAGGTCAGGAAGGGCGATGATTTCCAACCCGGCGTGATTTCCCCTGGCTCTCTGGAATTCAAGATTTGCCAGGATTTGCCAGAGGGATTTAGCTGGTCTCACCGGGCTGAGCCTGGAGCTCTGTCTTCCTTATGTCAGTCCGTGTCACCGCAGGGCAGTGTTGCAGAATGGCCGGTCAGCGGTGTGGGAGCCTGCTCGCTAGCTGGCTTGCTGGGCAGCAACTTGAAAGTCACTTCCACCTTTGAGAAACAAGGGCCTTTCTCAGGAGGTGCAGATGTCCCCCTGCCTGCTCTGTCTTAGTCGGTAATGAGGTTCTCAGCTTCCCTCTATTCAAAGCATGATGGAGTGTCATGAAATGCCTTTAAACAAAGAGTCTCCACTCTTTTCCTGATGTCAAGAAACTTTGAATTTGCCCAGTCATGAAATCCAAGCTGTTTGAACTGAGAGAGACCTTACTTTATGGATGTGGAACTGAAGACCAGACTGTTAAAGCAAGTTGCCCGGGATCTTGCAGCTAAGGGGCGCAGGGTTCACACTGTCATTCAGGGTCCCTGACATCACAACAGGAGCATTTCCTGCTACTCCAGCCTTCCCGGGCCGGGGGTGGGGTTGTGGGTAGAGCCATGAAGACAGATTATCAGTGGATGTGAAGGAAGATTATCGGTGGATGGGCCGGAGTCATTAAAGACAAGAGAGGAAGAGCCCTGTGTCAGACAGGAAGGGGCTGTCCAGCCTCATCTAATTATTAACAAGCTGTTAATAATTATCTATGTCTTAAAAAGTATGGAGCATAGCTTCAAGACATGTGCCCTAGACCCTGCTTTTGGACTGCCAGCCTAAGTTCCCACTGGTTCTATGGGCTCTTCATACCTTAATCAACACTCTCAAAAACTATATAAATCCGTACTACTCTATTTGCGGGGGGGAGAGGTTTTTGCTATAGGGCGTGTGCGCTCACCAGAGAGACAGAGAGAGACAGAGAGAAAGAAAGCAAGAAATCACCCTCCAGGGGGGATGACCACACCGCAGTCCCTTCTCCTCCATTCTCCTCTCGGGATCTTGGGCACGCACGCACACGCGCCTGGTGTGAGTTTAAGCCACCCGGTTTGGTCCTGGGTTTTTCACAAAACCACTAGATAAGATCTCATTTTAGGGGGGGAAGTGATACTTTAGGAGAGCCATAGATTTCCAGAAAGTTATGTATAAGTAGAAGTCATAGTAATAAAATCAAATATTTTGTATTTGTATTTAAAATAATAACAGTTATTATTTTTAGTTTTTGTTATAGCATGTGTGTGCTTGCCAGAGACAGAGAGAGGGAAAGTGAGGAAGCAGCCCCCAACTAGGACGGCTGCACCACAATCCCTTCTCCTTCATTCTTCTCTCAGGATTCTGGGCACACACACATGCCCAGTGTGTTTTTCGAGCTATGGGTCCAGCACCCGAACTGCATGGTCAGCCATCTGGGATCCAGTCACCTTAGCCTTCACACCACCTGGCTGCCCCTTAAAGTAGTTGTTCAGCTTCAGAGAAGTGAAAATGTCTCTCCGAATTTGGGGGGATATGCTGGTCAAATGCAGGGATAGTCACCCCAGAGACACCTCCTCTCCGTCATGTCTTTTCACCACTCGTAATTCTTGGAACTGGCCCCTGGGCACTGGCGCACTCTGTATTCAATCTCAGCATCTCAGCTCACCCAAGGCAGACTGTTTGAATTATGATCCAAACAAGAGAGAGTTCTCCCGGGGGTAGAGAAGGAAGTGATTTACTCTGGTCGTCTCAGCACCGTGCCTGGGAAACCATCTGCAGCTAATGGTTTCCATGCTGCAGGGAGACGGGGCAGGGAAGAGGCGAGGACAGGGTTCCAGAATCCGCTGCTCTTCTATTCTCCTCCCATCCCCACGTTTATTGGGAGTGTGTGATTGTCTCTGGGGGCTCCCCTGTCCCCACCTGGATTCACTCCCCGACTTCTGCTCTGGCAGCTGGACAACTTCAAGGAGAGCAAACTTGGGCCGAGTTGCCAGCACGGGGATTTGCAAGTCGACGACACCTCTAGGTCAGGAAGGGCGATGATTTCCAACCCGGCGTGATTTCCCCTGGCTCTCTGGAATTCAAGATTTGCCAGGATTTGCCAGAGGGATTTAGCTGGTCTCACCGGGCTGAGCCTGGAGCTCTGTCTTCCTTATGTCAGTCCTTGTCACCGCAGGGCAGTGTTGCAGAATGGCCGGTCAGCGGTGTGGGGGCCTGCTCGCTAGCTGGCTTGCTGGGCAGCAACTTGAAAGTCAATTTCACCTTTGAGAAGAAACAAGGGCCTTTCTCAGGAGGTGCAGATGTCCCCCTGCCTGCTCTGTCTTAGTCGGTAATGAGGTTCTCAGCTTCCCTCTATTCAAAGCATGATGGAGTGTCATGAAATGCCTTTAAACAAAGAGTCTCCACTCTTTTCCTGATGTCAAGAAACTTTGAATTTGCCCAGTCATGAAATCCAAGCTGTTTGAACTGAGAGAGACCTTACTTTATGGATGTGGAACTGAAGACCAGACTGTTAAAGCAAGTTGCCCGGGATCTTGCAGCTAAGGGGCGCAGGGTTCACACTGTCATTCAGGGTCCCTGACATCACAACAGGAGCATTTCCTGCTACTCCAGCCTTCCCGGGCCGGGGGTGGGGTTGTGGGTAGAGCCATGAAGAGAGCCCTGTGTCAGACAGGAAGGGGCTGTCCAGCCTCATCTAATTATTAACAAGCTGTTAATAATTATCTATGTCTTAAAAAGTATGGAGCATAGCTTCAAGACATGTGCCCTAGACCCTGCTTTTGGACTGCCAGCCTAAGTTCCCACTGGTTCTATGGGCTCTTCATACCTTAATCAACACTCTCAAAAACTATATAAATCCGTACTACTCTATTTGCGGGGGGGAGAGGTTTTTGCTATAGGGCGTGTGCGCTCACCAGAGAGACAGAGAGAGACAGAGAGAAAGAAAGCAAGAAATCACCCTCCAGGGGGGATGACCACACCGCAGTCCCTTCTCCTCCATTCTCCTCTCGGGATCTTGGGCACGCACGCACACGCGCCTGGTGTGAGTTTAAGCCACCAGGTCTGAGACTCAAACCACAGTCGACTACATGGGAGTCTAGCAACATAGCCATTATGCCAACTGCTGGTCCCTTACCCACAGTTTAAGTGATAAGAAAAAGAAATCAAAAAGGACACAGAGCTGGGAAGTGGTAAGGCCAAAATTAGAACACAGAGTTGGAGAGCACAAAGTTCACATCCTTTTTTCCCCCTCAGAAACTGAGTGCACTTGCCGGAGAGAGAAAAGAGACAGAGGAAGAGGAAGAAAGCTCCTCCCTTGACAGGGCATTCTCCTCCATCTCACCATGCTGTTGGGGTTTGGGGCACACACACACATGTAAAACATGCACTTGGCATGTTTTACAACCTGCAGGGGCTGGGTTTCAAACTTTAGTCAGCCCTCATAGCGCTGTGTAAGAAGATGGAGGGGGACCAGCAGTTAGTGTAATGGCTGTGTCGCTGGACTCCCATGTAGTCGACCACAGTTCAAGTCCCGGACCCGGTAGTTTAAACTCACACCGGGCACGTGTGCGAATATGCCCAAGATCCTGAGAGGAGAATGGAAGAGAAGGGATTGTGGCATGGCTATCCTCCCTGGGGGGTGATTTCTCACTTTCTGGTTCTCTGTCTCTCTCTTTCTGGCGAGTGCACGCGCCCTATAGCAAAATCCTCTCCAAAAACTGTTTTACAAAAGAAGATGGAGGAAATGTCTGTCTGCAGTTCCAAGGGGGTGAGGAAGGGCAGGGTCCGGCAGTCTTAGCCACTAGGCCACAGCTCACATTCATTTTTTTTCACCATTTTATGTGGCTTCTCCACTGAGAATGACATGCAAGAAAGAAGGGAGAGGCCCAGGGGGATTGGCCACTTTGAGAATGAGCCAAGCCAAGCTCCTGGTCCTTCTGATAACCTGTCCATCTGTCCTTCAGGTCTGATCTGTAATGGGGTCTAAGTCCCAAGGAGAAAACAGACTGTCCCGACAGCTGACATCCCCTGCAACCCCGCCCTTTCCCATTTCCATAGCTCCACTTCTCTGTGCTCCCTGCAGTGCTTAGGGCAGAGCAGCGTTCCCATGGCCTTCATCTGACATGAGATAAAGAACCAATGTGGGGGGCTGGCAGGTGGCGTGGTGGTTAAGGCACTGGACTCCCACATGGCCAACCACAGTTCAAATCCTGGATCTGGTGGCTTGCTTTCTCACTTCCCTTCTCTCTGGTCAAATTAAAAAGTAATATTAATAAATTTTTAAAAATTGTTAAAGAGTTATTTGTTTAATTTTACTTATTTACTTATTTATTTATTTATTTTAATTTGACCAGAAAGGCACACACAGAGAGAGAGAGAGAGACAGGGAAAGTGAGAAAGCAAACCACCAGGTCCGAGACTTGAACTGTGGTCAGCTGTCTGGGAGTCCAGCGCCCTTATGCACCATGCCACCTGCCAGCCCCAATAAATAAAAATTCTAAGAATGGGGTGATGCATGTGAAAGACTTAGCTGTGAGATGACATAGACATATTCTTTATTTAAAAAAAAAGGAAAGAAAGAACTAACATGGGGGCCAGCAGATGATGTGGTAGTTAAGATGCTTGACATGACTGACTGTGGTTCAAGTCCCAGACCTGGAAGCTTGCTTTCTCTCTTTCTTTCTGGTGAACATATAGCAAATTAAAACAATAATAATAATTATTAATTTAATTAAATACATAATTCTAAAGGGGTTTAAAAACAGAAAAAAGAGCCATGTGGTCTAAACCAGGGCTAAGTTTTATGCCCTTTTCCTTTTTCAGAAAGGAGAAAAACAACTGCTATACACTCCCTATAGTGCGGCATCTCCTCTTATGGAGCCTTCCTAAAAGGCCTGGGCATTTAGGACCAACAGGTGGGATGGAGGTTAAGGTTCTGGATCCCCACATGGCCGACTATGGTTTGAGTCCTGGACCTGGCAGCTTGAAACTTATGCTGGGCACATGTACATGGGTGCCCAAAATCCCAAGAGAAGGGATTGCGGTGTGGCCATCCACCACCAACCGGGGGGTGAGGTGGGGTTGGTTTCTCACTTTCCCTCTTTCTGTCCCCGTCTCTCCCCAGCAAATGTACACATCCTGTGGCAAAAACCTAAAAAGAAATGTCAAAGGCCTGGGCATTTGGACCCATGGTGCTGACACTTCTGACAGAGCCAGCCTTCCATGGGTCCATCGGGTCACCTGGCTGGGGCAGCAGTTGCTCACAAGCCGGGAGGTGCCAGTTCTCTGCCCCAGTGGCCTAGATAACCCATTCACCAGCCCCTCACATGGGAGGTTTGGTGAGGAGACCCTGCCACCAGGGTGAGATCCTGCCCACCAGGGTTATATACCCTGACTTCTGTGGACCCTGAATACTCTGGCCTTCATGGGCCCCTTCCGCCATAAAAATAATAGTGAAGATTAAATTTTACATCTGCATTGGTAAAAGGACATATTAATGTTATATAGTAAAACATTTCCTTTGACCTGCATGTTATTTATGTATTTATTTCTGATTTTAGAAGACATTGGAGGCGTTTCTTTGGGCACCTAGAGTAATGTGGGCCCTGGGTACAATACCTTCCATGGCTAATGGAGAAGTGGGCCCTGCTCCCACCCAAGTTCCTCTGCGCCTTGCCACCCTCCATGGCTCTGTCATGTCAACAAGCAGACTGTCTATTTGCTGAAGGAAATTCACTCTGCAGAAAGCCCATTAATGAAAAACAGGAGAGGGGAAAAACAAAACAAATCATGACCATGAGAAAGCTCAGGACGGCATGGGGAGGCCTTAATTTCAGCTGCAGCTCTGCTGCTCCACTCCTCCTTGTCCACAGAGACATTCCTCTCTCCTGCAGGTCAGAGGTCAAAGGAGCCCAGGGATGAGACAAGGTAAGGGGGGGGTTGGGGAGCTGTCCTTGGCAGGTGGCCATGATGCAGGCACAGGTAGTTTGTAGGGTGTGGAGTGAGAGAGGGTCGTGGGCCCTGGATGGGAAAGGCTGAACCTCCTAGATGGTAGAAGGTTGCGAGGTACAGAGTGACTGCCCTCCGTGGCCCTCAGACCTCACCAAGCTACCCACCTTGTAGAATGTCCAGTGTGGTCGGATATTATATAGGAAGCATGAAGGGGCTAAGCCTTGTGGCCAGTTTTGATCCCAGCTGAAATGGAAACATGGGCAGATATGTAGGAGCAAGAAATCAAAAAGATGCTGGAAATGAGGTGAGGGATAGAGGAGCTGAAACGTTATCACGAACTTCCAGCAACTGCAAACAGGGCCATCTGATCGACATCCCTTCTGGACAAAGGGCCTTGTTCAATGGCCCTTGAACCACAAGAGACCCCCCCCACCTACCCATCCCCTGCTTAAAAAATAAAAAAGTATTAACTTGAAAACACAAAAAGAAAAATTTAAAACTGAAAGTAATACATGTTAATTAAATGTCTATAAAATGTATAATGTCAACTTCATTCTTTTTAAAATTTAGTACTTCTAAATTTGTTTGAAAATAGTGTAGAAGTTTGATCTCACTCTATAAAATTTCCTGTGCATTTGTTTCCTGACAGCTCAGAGTTCACAGCCAATCCTATAGTAAGCAAAGACTTGTAGCTGAATAATTTTAAAAGCAAGATAAGTAAAATGCTTTCTTTTTCCTTTTTTCTTTCTTTTTATTTTTCCTGGTAAGAGACAGGTTGCAGTTCTCCCCCATTCTCCTCTCGGGATTTTGGGCAGGCATATACATGCACCCAGTATGATTTTTAAGCCACTGGACCCAGAACTTGAACCACACAGTCAGCCATGTGGGATCCAGCTGCCCTAACCACACCACCACCTGACTCCCTTTAAATATTTTCCACAGTGGGATCAGCAGATGGAGTAATGGTTATGTTGCTGAACACCCACAATTCAAGTCGACTGCGGTTTGAGTCCTGGACCTGGTGGCTTAAAGTTCACGCTGACCGTGTGTGCGGGCGTGCCCAAAATCTCAAGAGGAGACTGCAGGAAAGGGGATTGCAGTATAGCCGTCCCCACTGGGGAATGATTTCTCACTTTCTGTTTCTCCATCTCTCTGTCTCTCCAGCAAGTGCACATGCCCTATAGCAAAAACCTCTCTCTAAAAAAAATATTTTCCATAGCAAAAAATTGATACTTAACATGAAATAATACAGGTATAGCCTAGTGTGTTTCATGCGACATGGAATACGGGCTCTGCAGTTACACTTGATCTTAGCCAAAAGGCCAACAAGTGGGAGAGTCTATAATTAGAAGACCCTGGGGCCTGTAATGGTCTTAAACTCGCACTGGTCACAGGCATAGGCATTGGAAGTAGGGTTCAGGCTAAACGGCTCCAGATCTGAGAAGAGTGGTTTGATCCTGTTTGCTCAGTTTGCTGCACACAAGTGCTTTCAGGGCTGAGGGCTGCTCAGACGGCTGTGCTGTGAGGTGACCAAGGAGAGCGCTCTGGGAGGAAAGGGCACGTCTCGAGCGCAGTGCACTGCCATGCTAAAGCTCCACGAGGGCTGCTGGAACTCATGAAAGAGAAAGTAGACCGGAAGGAGTAGGCAGTTCCTTACTGCATAGCTGATAGCAAGTGGCCTGCACAGATCCAGGGACCTGGGTGTGACCTGGGGCCCAGACCAGCAGCTGGCAGCATCGCTTAGTAGTGCTAGGTCTCCTCACTGCAGCTGGACTGGACTCTCACCCCTTTGAGCACTGTCAACACTAATGCCTAGTTTCTCTTTGAAGGGCATCTTTTCTGTTTGTTTTTAATGGTGCTATTCTTAGAGAACAGGGAAGAGACAAAATAGTATTCTCCAGACATCTCACTTCTCCCCCCACTCATTCTTTGGTCTTTGATCCTGTGCCCAGGCTTATCACATCCCATGCCCTTCCTGTCACACCCAGCTGGGCTCCCTCTTTCCCGGCCCTCCCTAGCCAGGTTTCCTGATTGGGAGACAGCAAACATGGCCAGCAGCCACCCCTGCAGGGCCCACCCAGGCTGGATTCAGAGCTGTGAGCTGTGGCAGGGGTGGGGGAGGCCAGGCTGTAGAGAACGCCACCCAGCCAATGCGGGAGAGTCCAGGCTTCCTTCCCTAATTGCCACCTACCCCTTCTCACCAGCAAAGGACCTCACCCCTGCAGTGTCCACTGGGGAGGCATTTGGAGGGCCCTGACATTCGCTTGTGCTTCATTAGCAGATGACCGGAGATAGGCAGCGTAAAGGCCCTGTGCCTCTCTGTCATGGGTGGCAGTGACCAGAAAGGCAGAGACCAAAGAGCAAAGGGAAGGGGGATCCAGTTTCAGAGAACAGGCCTGGACCTGCTTCCTCAGAACCACCTCCTGCTCCACAGAGCACTGGGGTCACTTTGCTCTTCCTAGAAGTGGGCTCACATGCACCTCTCCCTGTCCTGCTCCCGGGGCACAGTTGCATATGTTAGTGGACGCTCACGGCGATGCTGGGAGTAGGTGGGACAGGTGTCAGAAATGCCTCCATGTTGGGACCAGCAGATGGCATAACGGCTATGTCGCTGGACTCCCATGTAGCCATCCACAGTTCGAGTGCCAGATCGAGTCCCAGATCCAGTGGCTTAAACTCACGCCGGGCGAGTGTGCGTGCGTGCCCAAGATCCTGAGAGGAGAATGGAGGAGAAGGGATTGCGGCGTGGCCATCCCCCCCCCCGGGGGGGAGCAATTTCTGGCTTCCTGTCTCTCTGTCTGTCTCTGTCTGTCTGGCGAGTGCACGTGCCCTATAGTAAAAACTTCTCAGAAAAAAAGAAACGCCTTCGTGTTACAGAGGAGGAAGCAGTGCCTGCTATGCTGCCTCTGCCAGTGCCCCGGCTCGAGGGTGGGGAGCTGAGGCTGGCTCTGCTGATCCAGTCCTACGCTGAGCCTCAAGCTTGGACTCTGAGCTGGCGGGAGACACCGGCTCTCACCAGTATCCAAGCAGGCAATGAGTGTGGATTTAGTGTAGGGATACACATATGGGTAGCATTTGGGACTAAACCAGAATTTCTGTCTCAAGAAGCTTCCAGGACCCAGAATGTGCTGACATCACGCTGAATCATTGATTTGTAAAGGAAAGGTCATTTTATTGATGGCAAGATTCAATCTATTCATTCATATATTGATTACTTCAAAGGTTTATATATTGACTGTTACTCCATAGCCAATAGATGCAAGCCAGCTTGCCAACCCAGTGTACCCCAAAACCCAGTATGCCAAATCATTAATTCACCTAATTTAACCAATTTATCAAATGTTTAATTCACTGATTTTACCAAGTTTATCTACTGTAACGCGAACAGTAATCTTTTAGCAATCAGAATGTTGGCTAAACAGAAACAGGTAGAAATTAACGTTCTTTTCCCCATGAAATGCTAATTTTCTGGGCAACATTCCAGCCTTTAACTATATGAGACGATCATCTTTGTTACATCTAGTTTCATTACTGGCTATTGAATGTAAGTGGTTGTTTGAAAACTTGAAATATCTTTTCATAAGTTTCTCCAAAGACTCTGAGCCTGAACTGTATTGGGGTAGAGAAGCTGTAACACAGCAGAGCCCAGGCCTGCAGGCTGCCGGCCACGCTTCTCCACTGTCTAGCTACAGCGCTTGGTCAGGCCAGGCTCCTCACACAGATGTGGCGTATTACTAACCCAGGGGAGAATGCACCACAATAGCAAGGTGGGGTCGCAACTTTACCTGCCTTCTTTATAACTTTCTGTGTGTTTTTTGTTTTTTTTTTTTTGGGGGGGGGTTGTTTTTTTTTTTGTTTTTGGAGAGGTTTTTTCGCTATAGGGCGCGTGCACTCACCAGACAGACAGAGAGAGACATAGAGACAGAAAGCAAGAAATCACACCCCAGAAGGAATGACCACGCTGCATTCCCTTCTCCTCCATTCTCCTCTCGGGCTCTTGGGCACGCATGCACACGCGCCCGGCGTGAGTTTTAAGCCACCGGGTCCGGGACGCGAACCGCAGTCGACTACGTGGGAGTCCAGCAACATAGCCATTACACTAACTGCTGGTTCCCACTTTCTGTGTGTTCTAAAGCATCATTTTGGGCCCAGCAAGTGGCATGATGGTTAAGAGCACTGGACTCCCACATGGCCAACTGTGGTTCGAGTCCTGGACATGGCGGCTTGCTTTCTTTCTCCCTCTCTCTCTCTCTCACATGCACATGTGGGTGCTCTGTCCCTCTTTGGTCAAATTAAAATAAATAAATAAATAAATAAAGCTAAATAAAATAATTCTTACAAACATTGTTTTAATCATTTTAAGTGTTCTCTATGTAAGAGGAACTATAGGGCCCACCCTATGACCTACTGATTAAGAGATCCGGATCCCACATGGCCAACCACTCCGTTTGAATTCCAACCCCAGCAGCTTGGAAAACACTGGGCACATGAGCATGCATGCGTTATATCCCTCCAGGATGGAGAAATGGAGAAAGGATTGCAATGTGATCTCACCTGATTGGGAACTGCTTTCTCTCTCTCTCTCTCTCTCTCCCTCTCTCTGCCTCTGGCAAGTACACATGTCCTTTGGCAATTTAAAAAGAAAAAGAATAAAGGAATGACACCGGGTGGCTTTATATATGTTGCTTTATTTAATCCTCATAATAAGCCCACCAGATTTAGAATACTAATATTATCACCATTTTACAGATGAAGAAACTGAGGCTCTGACGCATTATATAACGTATACACAAATCTCACACCTCTGAGAAGTCTCAGTCTATCTGACTTCAAAGTTCGTGCTAAAATTCTAACTTCCTGTGGCTCAATCCTCTCTATTACATGGGTGTACTATTTGCATCTCAGCATGTGGCTGGAGAGTGAAGGAAACGATAGACACGATAGCCCCTGCTCCTGATAAGGCCTTCTGCACGGAGGAGGAACGCGCACCCTGCGCCGTGCGCGTAGCGTGAGCCGGGCAGCCAGCTGTTCCCCGAGCACTGCGTGTATCATGTTCCTTTAATCATCTCAAGGACTCTGAGAGACAGATGGCCATTATCCCCATTTCGCAGCAAAGGATACCAAGGAACAGAGAAGGTAAGGAGCACGCCAGGTTCCTCACCTGCACGTTGCATGAACTAGCTCGCTGGAAGCCTTTCTGACTCCTCCTCTCTCCCGGTCTTCCCCACTCGGCCCTGGGAGACGGCTGCAGAGAATGGGAAACATCTTGCGAAATGGCAGACAGTCGGCCTGGCGGAGCAGGAAGGGGTGAGCGTGCCTGATGGGAGGTCAGGCATTCTATTCAGGTCTAAACGCTATGGTTGACCTTACTTTCCAAGGACTGCGCGGGACAGCTGCGAACTCCAAGGACGCTGCTGCCACCTACTGTTCACCTGCGTTTGGTGACCTCTCCCACCCCTAAAGGCATGATCTCAGTAGCTCTGTTACTGCCTTGCCTACTAGCCCCATTCTTCAGCCTGGGTAAAAGAATTTCAACCTTTGCTTAGTTCCAAATGCAGGAGGGTAGACCCCATAGCAGAAGAGCTTGGGTAACAGAGTCAGGACACACTTCTGACTGGTGTGCTTGGGGCAAGGCCCCTAGCCTCTGCATCTGTTTCTTTGTAAAATCAAGACAATACAGGTGGTTTGAGTGGTTGGGATGGTGGACTCCCACAGAGCCAACGATGGTTCAGGTCCCAGACCTGATGGCCTGCTTTCTCACTTTCTGTCTCTCTCTGGTCAAATCAGAAAATAATAATAATAAATTAAATAAATAGTTATTTTAAAAAATGAAGACAACAGTAACAAAATCTGCTTCATACAGTTATTAAAATGAAATAAGATTTTTTTTCCACCTACAATCCACTTTCCTACGAGCAGAAAAGTTAAATAGGTAAAGGGCAAGCCAGGAAGGATACAATTCAGCATCCCCAAATACTTAACATCACCTCTGCTCACAGAAGCGTGGAGGACAGTTTTTAATAATTTTCTCTCTTTTTTTTTTTTTTTTTGGAGAGGTATTTGCTATAGGGCATGTGCACTTGCCAGAAAGACAGAGAGAGACACAGAGACAGAAAGTGAGAAATCACCCCCCAGGGGGGATGGCCATGCCACAATCCCTTCTCCTCCATTCTCCTCTCGGGATCTTGGGCATGCATGCACATGCTCCCGGCATGAGTTTAAGCAACCAGGTCCAGGACCCAAACCGCAGTCGACTACATGGGAGTCCAACAACATAGCCATTACGCTAACTGGTGGTCCCAATAATTTTCTCTTAATAAAGCATTTCTTTTTATATCTTGCCACAACTTTTAAATTTATAAAATATAAGTTTTTGCTATTGTCTTTGCATTTGAGTAAGAGAATCTGAGGCCAACCCATGGTGTGTTGGTTAAGGTGGCTGGTTCCCACATGGCTGACTGTGCAGTTCAAGTCCTGGCCCTGGTGGCTTGAAAAATATGCCAGGCCCTTGTGAATATGTGCCCAAAATCCCAAAAGAAGAGAGATGGAGGCGAAGAGATTACAGTGGGACCATCCCCCTTGGGGTGGGGGGTGCTTTCTTACTTTCTCTCTCGCTCTCTATTTCTCTGTCTCTCTCTAATAAGCACACATGCCCACAGGCAAAATAAAAAAGAGAATCTGGACCACGAGATGAAATCGTGAAAAGGATATCTGATTTTCTTTTCATGGGAAAAGCTTTCATAATTAAAATTGTCCCTCCCATCTGAGACTTTCTGAGTCTAACTTTCTGAGGCTGGTTCTGGCTTGCAAGCTTCATATCACTTCTTTTAAGCAAATGAAACCTAAAACTGAGAAAACTAGAGTAGGGGTTTATTCCACTCAAGTTCCCTTGGAAACTGATGCAGTTAGCAAAGCTAGGAGGCCTGGCTCCCTCGAAACAGCTATAAACATCACACCAGATTCTGTTTGCCTGGAAATTCCTTCTGACTGAGCCTGGATGCCAGTCCTTGGATGATAATCAAGCTGCCCGTTGCCAAGCTGGTATTCCTTCCTGGATCCTTCATTTATGTTGCTGGTTTAGAAATTCTGCAAGACCAAAACTGTCTATTAGTGAGTTCCAGGAAGTACTATATCTGTAAACTATTTCAAGAGTATCTACCCTACACGGTTCTATAGGCCTGGATGTGGTGTGGATTCGCAGGGCAGGCCTGGCTACTGTCACTCTCCAAAGGGATGTTGAGTATCAACTCACTCTCCCACCTCCTTGGTGTAGACAGAAGGCTAGGAGAAGTACTATCTGCTATCTGAATTTCTGTTTTTGGTACCAAAAGTTTTCCACCTAAAAAGCCCTTGAAAATGGCCTTTTTTTTTGTGGAAATAAAAATAACATTTAAAACAGATAGTATTTTGCATGTATTAAATTAGTAACATTGAACTTTTTTTCTCTTTTTTTCTCTACTCTCATAACACCAGATCTTTCGATTTCTACAAGCCTGTGGTGAAAGGGGAACCCTCTTATGCTGATGGTAGACATTATTCTCTTTATTAATGATAAAGAACGTGTACCTGCACATGAGAGTGAGAAAGAGCGATGAGTACCACCCCCAGGGTTTACTGGGCCATGATCCCCTTCCTCCCATCCTCTAGCCTGTCCGATCCTGGTATTTGGCAGATACCCAGCAGGTTTCAGGCCGACCGTGCCAGGGATTTGAACTACAGTCACCATTTGGGATCCAGCTTCTGTTTGAGCAGCATGTTACTGCTATACAATGGAGCTGGCCTAAATTAGTAAACTTTTTTTTTTTTTTTTGGAGAGATTTTCACTGTAGGGCGCGTGCGCTCGCCAGACAGACAGAGAGAGACATAGAGACAGAAAGCAAGAAATCACCCCCCAGGGGGGATGGTCACGCCGCAATCCCCTCTCCTCCATTCTCCTCTCGGGATCTTGGGCACGCACGCACACGCGCCCGACGTGAGTTTTAAGCCACTGGGTCCGGGACACGAACCGCGGTTGACTACGTGGGAGTCCAGCGACATAGCCATTACGCTAACTGCTGGTTCCCAAATTAGAGAACTTTTATAATAAATTGCTTGATATTGGGATCTCTGCAATGAAAGCAATGTCCAAGGAAAGCAATAGAAACATTTTTTTCAAAACCTCTAAAGATTTTTCAGGGGCCAGATGGTGATGTAGTAGTAAAACCCAATGCTCTGCAAGGTACTCTCACATGAGAAGGTTCCTGGTTCAAGTCCAGAGACGTCCTCGAGTATGCCAGATACGTGGTTCCCATGATCCAGGTCTGGTTGACGGTTGGGGATAGATTGTGGTGGCAAAACCCATTTTGGAATGCCTGTCTTTCAATCTCTCCTCTCTCTCTCAGAAGAACAAGTAAACTTTTAAAAAAAAAAATTTTTTTTTTAAAGTTTATACCTTTTGAGTTAATAATTCTACCCTTGAAACTTTCTTTCAACAAAGGCAAAATACTATCTTGAAGAAGTTGTCTGTTGCAGCACTATCAATGTTAGCAAAAGCTGGGAGCAGACAGTGATACATGGTGAACAGGTACCACTGCAAAGGAAGCCCACATGGGGAAGTGCTGGGTTCACATCCAGAGACCTCCCTGAGCAGTTTGAGCATGCACATGCCCACGAACTGGGGCTAGCTGAAGCTGGAGTAAACTATGGCATCAAGACCCTGTCCCTTCTCTCTCTCTCTCCCTCTCTCTTTCTCTCTCTCTTACTTATAGAAGAAATAAATAAATATACTTTTAAAAAATTTTAAGGAGCTGGCAGGTGGCATGGTAGTTAAGGACTCTGGACTCCCACATGGCTGACCACAGTTCAGGTCCTGGACCTGGTGGCTTGTTTTCTCACTTTCTCTCTCTCTCACTGTCAAACTAAATAAGTAAATAAAGTTAAATAAAAATAATTCTATTAAAAAAAATTTAAGGGCCAGCCAGGCGGCATGGCTGAATGCATGTTTCAAGTCCAGAGTTGGTAGCTTGGAAAACACACTGGTCACATGTGCATGTGTGCCCAGAATTCCAAGAGGAGAATGGAAGAGTAAGGATTGCAGTGTAGCCATCTCTCTCACTTTCTTTCTCTCTCTTCAGCAAGCACATATGCCCTATAGCAAAACTAAAAGAAAAAAAAGTTTGTGGAAAAATTAAATAAAGTACAAGTTTATTAAAAACAAATCATTTTTTTAAAAAATAGTAATGGGTTAGCCTTTGGCCAGGAGTTAAGGAGCTGCATCCCACAAGTCTGACAACACAGTTTGAGTCTCAGACCTGGCAACTTGAGAAACACACCAGGCATATGTGCATGCATGCCTAAAATCCTGAAATGAGGAAGACAGAGGAAAAGGGAATGCATTGTGCCCATTCCTCAAGGGGATGCTTTTTCCTCTCCAGCTCTCTCTGTCTCTCTCTGGCAAGCACATTTGTTTAAAAAGTAGAAGCAATGGGGCCAGCAGGTGGCATTGTGGTTATAACATTGGATTCCCACTGGCCAACTGCGGTTTGAGTCCTGGATCTGGCAGCTTGAGAATCACACCAGGCACGTGTGTGTGCATGACTAAAATCCCAGGAGGAGAATGGAGGGAAGGGGATTGCTGCATAGCCATGCCCCTGGGGGGATGATTTCTCACTTTCTCTCTCACTTTCTCTCTCTCTCTCTCTCTGGCAAGCACTGTGCCCTATGGCAAAAATCTTAAAAATAAATAAATAAATAGAAGCAAAAGAAAAGACCTAAAGATGATCTAAATTCTGACCCAAAGGGGAAAAGCAATTAAGTTCATGAAGCACTATTTTGCCATAGAAAGTATAAACATGGAGCCTATACAGAGATGTGGAAAAATATTTGCTGATCAATGAAAACAAGGCAGAATAACAAATGATCTGTAGGGGGCCAGCAGGTGGCAGAATGGTTAAGGTGCTGGACTCCCATGTGGTTGACAATAGTTCAAGTCCTGGACCCAGTGGCTTGAAACACACGCCAGGCGTATGCACATGCACCTGAAGTCCTGAGAGGAGAATGAAGAAGAAGGGATTGCAGCATAGCCATCCTCCCCAGTGGAGGTGGTGGGGTGATTTCTCTCTTTCTGTCTCTGTGTGTTTCTCTGTCTCTATAGTGAGTGCACATGCCCTAGTCCCAAAAATCTCTAATGTAAATGATATGTATATTATAGTTGCGGCTGTCTGAAGTTATCTGTGCTTATGGATGACAAGAGGGCTGTAATGGTCAGATACCTAGTTCCATTCAGAAGGTAGGATTTTTGATTATTTTATTTATTTCCAACTTTTATTTACATTATTTTTTTAAAAAATAGGGGGACCAGCAGTTGGCATAATGGCTATGTTGCTGGACTCCCATGTAGTCAACTACAGTTCGAGTCCTGGACCCGGTGGCTTAAACTCACGCTGAGTGCGTGTGCGTACGTACCCAAGATCCCAAGAGGAGAATGAAGGAGAAGGGATTGTGGCGTGGCCATCCCCCCCTGGGGGGTGATTTCTCACTTTCTGTCTTTCTCTCTTTCTGGCGAGCACACATGCCCTATAGTAAAAACCTCTCCAAAAAAAAGGGAGGGGGGGAACCAGCAGATGGCGTAATGGTTATGTCACTGGACTCCTATATGGCTGTTTGTGGTTCAAATCCTGGACCTGGCAGCTTAAAACACGCCAGGGGCATGTATGTGTGCCCAAAATCTCAAGAATGGAGGAGAAGGGATTGCTGCATGACTATCCCCCCTGGGGCGTGATTTCTCACTTTCTGTCTCTCTCCATGTCTCCAGTAAGTGCATGCACCCTATAGCAAAAATCTCTCTTAAAAAATTTTAAAATTTACAGAAGACCTTTCAGGATGTCAATATTCTGAGTTACCCTAGCTTCTCTACAGATTGCCTCCTTTGAAAATAGGGAAGCAGTAGTGATCTATATGGAGAAGCTAAAGACCTCTCATTTTCATTGGTAATAGGTTGCAAAATAATTCTCCCAGCACCACCATGATGAGGTATGATACACTGCACTCAGAGGAAGCAAGGCAGAAAAAATCGTCTATTTAAGAATCTTAGGCTCCTAAACCTTCAGTATGTTGGTCCATATTGATTTGTACTGAGATGATACTCTGGTCTAACTTCAGTGCAAAGATCTGAAAAGTGACTATTTAATATGTCAAGGTCTGAGGCTGGTTGGGTGGCCTGGTGGTTAAGGCAACCAGATCCCATATACCCAACCCTATGGTTCAAGTCCCAGACCTGGTGGCTTGAGAAACATGCTAAGCACATGTGTCCCAAATCCTGAAAGCATGCAGAAATAAAGGAGAAGGGGTTTCAGTGTGACCATTCCCTGTGGGGAGTGTTTTTTCCCTCTCCCTCTCTCTCCATCCCTATCTCTGGAGAGCAAACGTGCCCTCTGGCAAATTATAAAACT
Organism: Tupaia belangeri chinensis; assembly: GCF_000334495.1. Classification (NCBI taxonomy): domain Eukaryota; kingdom Metazoa; phylum Chordata; class Mammalia; order Scandentia; family Tupaiidae; genus Tupaia; species Tupaia belangeri. Next base: position 2,603,367 of record NW_006159521.1, on the reverse strand, counting down.
ATATAGAGATTCGTGAAGGTCTATTTTACTACCAACTTGCATTTGACTAGAACCCTCATAACTTCAAAACACTTTCTTTATCAAATTTGAGCTTCACAGCAACTCCGTATGCCAAGCAGTGCATGTAGTATGTATTATGATCATTTTAGAGGTGAGGGCACTGAGTCTTAGATAGCTAAACAATTTGCCCAAGTTCACATAGCTACTAAACAGCAGAGATGGAACTAAGTATTTAAGAGTATATGCGCACATGTGTGTGTGTGACAGAGAGCTTCTCTGTTCAAGAAAGAATGAAACACCCTCAATAGGGTCTCATCCTGCTGTGATCCTCTGCCCCCATCCCTCCTGCTCCTTAGCACCTTAGACTCCTCTGCATGTGCCAACCACATTTTCAGGCCAACCTGGGGATCTGAACCCATGGTCATCCATGTGCCTTCCAGCACTGCAGGGCTCTGCACTACTATGACGCACAGCAGCTGGGCCTTCAGAGTTGCCTGATGTACAAGGACATGACCAGACTCTCAGTGAGTACTGGTGCATCAGCTCTGAGGGACGGGAATCATGGGAGACAGTATGGACTGACTTGCCGTGGGAAGAAGGGAAGACTTTGTGAGACATAAATAGTTGGTGTGAGTAGACAAGACCCCACGTTGAGTTGTTGGAGCGCCTAATGGTAACATGTTGAAGCCAGAGTGTGGGACAATTGCCGGAAGATGAGTCAGGACCTTGGTACCCAAAACAAGGAGACCTCTACAAAAAGATGAGTATGGAGTAAGCGATGGATACTTTGGGAGAAAGAACCAATGGTGGACTTAGACTTCGATTTTCAGTCCCTTAGTGTTCAAGAAAGCAGAGGGGAACTCTTTTCACTCAGACCTGGGGCACAGGAACAGACAAAACACTCGAGATGGTTTCTAGACATGGCTCTGAAGAAACTACTAGGAGACCATGCAGTGGGTGATGGTGGCAGTAGCATTGCCAGCAGCTCTGAACCTTGAGGTGGCTCTGGGCCCTTGCATTGAGCCAGCTCAGGCTTCTTGAACTGGGATCTGCAGACTCACCCTTGTGCATCTATGTAGTTTCAAATTTTAGCTTTTCATCCAATGACTGTTTAAAATAAGATAAATATTGCCTGAGCTGTGACATGAGATGCTAAGATGTGCTGTGTAGGTGGGACCATGTGGGAGGCCCAGGATCAATTCCTGTCCCACCCTAAAACGCTGGCTGGTAGTCCCAGCTATTTGAGAGGCGGAGTCAGGAGGATCATGATGCTATGAGGCGCTGTCTTTAAAAATAAGATTAGGGGCCAGCAGATGGCATAGTAGTTCCATCACTGGACTCCCACATGATTGACCACAGTTCGAGTCCAGACCTGGTGGCATGAAACACACCAGGCACGTGTGTACGTGCCAGAATCCCAAGAGGAGAATGGAGAAGGGATTGCAGCATGGCCATCTCCCTGGGGTGGGGGGGGGTGGGCGGGCGGATTTCTCAATATCTGTCTCTCTGGTGAGTGCACATGCTCTGTAGCAAAAATCTCTCTGAAAGAAAATAATGGATTAATTTTTGCAGCTTCTGGATCATCTGGACACCCACTGAATACCATAACATGGTTTCAGTGTCTACACTGGCACTGTGTTTAGACAGGATTAAGGCTAAGTCAAGCTATTGGAATTTTCACATCTAGAGGAAAAAAAAGAATAGAGATAGACTTAATACGTGACAAGTAAAGGCCAAAAGGACATCAGAAAACATTGTATGTAGAAAACTCTCCTCATCACCTAAGGAGAAAATGCATGTGTCTGCGGCATTATCACACAGCCCGTGGAGCAGAGGCACGCCAATTTCAGAAGCACCCTGTCATGAAAAAATATCCCAAAAAGGTGGGCACTGTGTCCCTTTGATGCTACACAGTGATAAAGGTCTACCTGAGGACCGTCTCTTCGGCTCAGGAGTCCCCCTCCATTTTATTGGAATGGGCAAATATTTTATTTTGACGAGTGGGCAGGCAACCAGTCTCTGAAGTTCTGGAACTGCTGTTTGGTTCCGGCAGCCTTGGTGACCTTGCGCACATTGAAGTACAGTCTTGCTCTGGGGCTAGCCCTCACCCACTGTGACAGTGTTGCCAATCTGGACATCCCTGAAGTCAGGGGACAGGTGCACAGACCTGTTCTTGTGGGGCTGCTCGAAGCAGTTATACTTGGTGGAGGTAGTGGAAGTAGTCCTAGCAGGCATCCACGGCCCTCTGCATCTTCACGGTTGCTGTGTCAGGTTGCTGGTCCACCCTTGACTGAAGGCTACCAGTGAAAGGGCATTTCTTTTTTCCTCGAGCTTGTGATGATTTCAATAGCATAATTTGGGGCCGGCAGGTGCAGGTGGCATGGTGGTTGGGGCCCTGGACTCCCACATGGCTGACCACAGTTCAAGTCCCAGACCTGGTGGCTTGCTTTCTCACTTTCCCTCTCTCTGTCTCTCTTTGGTCAAATTAAAGAATAATTGGGAACCAGCAGTTAGCGTAATGGCTATGTTGCTGGATTCCCACGTAGTCGACCGCGGTTCGCGTCCCGGACCCGGTGGCTTAGAACTCACGCTGGGCGCGTGTGCGTGCGTGCCCAAGATCCCGAGAGGAGAATTGAGGAGAAGGGATTGTGGCGTGACCATCCCCTCTGGGGGGTGATTTCTCGCTTTCTGTCTCTATAGCGAAAGCCTCTCAAAAAAAAAAAAAAAAAAAAAAAGGAATATTTAGC
>NW_006159521.1:2582538-2599992 GCF_000334495.1 Tupaia belangeri chinensis | reverse complement strand
TTTTTTTCTTATAAGCAAAACCCACACAAAAAAAAAAAAAAAAAAAAGGATGATTTAGCCTCAAGTCTATCTAAACACAGGGCCAGTGTAGACACTGAAATCATGTAATTAGATTCAGTGATTGTCCAGTGGGACACTCCTTCAGAGTCTTGAAGCCAAGACCTATGTCCTTATAGTATTTGAGAGTTTCTCCTTGCCAGTTTCTCCCAGCAGGACTCTCTTGTTTTGAAAGGTACCTGGCTGCTTTTGGTAGGCTCACTCAATCTGAATTTCTACCATTTTCCTGGCCACCTGAACGAGCCCAGAACCCCTTTATACGCTTTAAAATTATTGGAACCCCAAGGGTCAGCAGGTGGTGTGAAGATTAATAAAGCATTAGATCCCACAGGCCCAACTCCAGGGTTCAAGTTTAAGACCCAGCAGCTTGAAAATCACACTGGGCTCATGTGCGTACGTGCCCAAATCCCAAGTGGAGAATGGAGGAGAAAGGATTGTGGCCTGGCCATCCCCCACCAGAGAGTAATTTCTCACTTCCCCTCTTTCTTTCTCTGCATAATAAGTACACACGCTCCATTGCAAAACTAAAAATAAAGAAGTTGGGAGGAAAAAAAATGAAAAGTCATGAAGATCTTTATTATCCAGAGCATCTGTTCTAACCGAAGAGAAAGGGGTAAGAATCCCAAGACTGCCCATTAGAGACCTCCAGTCAGAAGCAGTGAGGCAGAATTGTTCCGGCTCCATTTTCTTCTGCACCCCCAGGATTATTTGGTTTGACAGCCTGCCAAATCCTAAAGTTCAAAAGATAGTCACTCATGGGGAAAGGAGCCAGCAGTCCTGGGGCCGGATTCCCAGAATTCTCCAGTTTATTGGAAGGTCTCATGGTAAGGTCAGGCCCCTCGATGGTGGTTCGTTTTCAGAGACTCTCTCTCTTATGCAGGGCGTTCTCCTAGTAAAAGCATCACTGCTTCTGGCCACCCACAGGCTTGAACTTGGATACGTAAACTTTTCCGAGAAGCTCCCACCATGTGCACGTCTGGCATTCCGAGGATGGAGCACTCCCCCCACGCTGAAGGCAGCTGTTCTCATTAGGCCTGTCATAAACACACAAGAGCTGGCATTTCCTCCTGCTAAAAATGTTTCCTTGCAATTAAATGTAAACATCGGCCCAGTTCGTAATACTTACGTATGTAGGCCGTGAGGTTTGGCTTCATTGTTGAAGCCTTCCACCCTCTTGTCCAATATTCAAACTTTTCACTATGTTTTGTTGAGCTTTTTCCTCCAAATTACTACCCTCCCCCCGCAAGAAACCAACCACATCCCTCCTTCATTGCCACCACCCCGGCAAGGTCCCCTTCCAGTCTCGCCTCTGTTACTCCAAGAGCCTCTTAACTGCTCTCTTCTGCCCCTCCTCCCCACAAATCTGTTCTCCACCCTGAAACCGGAAAGATGTTTCAGCCCACATGTCTGATTGCATCACCACCCTCCCCTCACTTAAAACCTTTAGCTCTTGGGCTAAAACTCAAAGCCCCTTTGGCTGGCCCCCATGGCCTGGTAGTTGAGGGAGCTGGATCCCATGTGGTTGGAATCCCGGCCCTGGTGACTCGTGCACGTGTGTGCCCCCAGTCCCAATGGGAAGAAGAAGTAGAGAAGGGATTGCAGTATGACAACGCCCCATGAGAGGAGCGATTTCTAACTCGATTTCTGTCTCTTACATCTCTCTGCTTCTCTCTGGCAAGTACATGTACTCTATGGCAAACCTGAAAAGAAGTTTGTTTAAATCTCAAAACTCTTCCCTTGGCCCTTGCCTGTCTCTGCAGCTGATGTTGACACTCCCCGTTCATCGCCCTCAACCTTCACTTCCAGCCCCCCCACCACTCTCTCTGCCTACCTGATGATCACAGTTCATGTGACGCTTCCTTAGGGAAGTTTCCCTGGGAGACCCCAATCTAGGGCAGGTGCCTTTTTTGGAGGTTTTTATTAATTATGGTTCTTGAGAGCAGTCGTCTCCATGTATAATTACATATTTGTGAGTATGATGACTTGACAAATATCCATCTTCTCGGCTCCCCAGAAACAGGGGGAGGTCTGTTCACCGCTGTATCCTTGGGGCTTTATTTCGTGCTTGGCACATGAACAGGTTCACAGAACATTGACTGAATGATTTTCAGAGAGATAGAAATTGAGTAACACAGAACCAGAGGGGTTTTGTTTTGTTTTCTTTTCTTTCTTTCTTTCTTTTTTTTAAAAAGGTCAGCGAAAATGAAGCTAAAGCCAAATTTTCCCAAAACTTTGAGACCAGGTCACTTAGAAAGCTCAAGGCATAACAGATGATGTGATCTGTGCACAGAATCCAGAGAGAAAAGTCCTAGCGGGTTCTCTAAATCATGGAGGAAGAGCAGAGTGGATTCGGAACCTGGAAGATGCTCCCAGAACTCAGAGAGGCAGGGAAGGACAGCTGGGAGCAGGGAGGGCCACAATGAAAAGAAACCCAGGGTGGGACAGAGTCCATCAAGGAGCCATAAAAGTGATTTGTAAATGTGTCAAGGATGGGGACCAGCAGATGGCATAATGGTTACGTTGCTGGACTCCCACGTAGTCGCTGTTTGAGTCCCGGACCCGGTAGTTTACACCTCATGCTAGGCAGGTGTGTGTGTGTGTGCTCAAGATCCTGAGAGGAGAATGGAGGAGAAGGATCGTGTGGCATGGCCATCTCACTGGGGGGTAATTTCTTGCTTTTTATCTTTCTGTCTCTTTCTCTCTGTCTCTCTGGTGAATGAATGTACATGCCCTATAGCAAAAATCTCCCTCTAAACAAAAAAAGTGTCAAGGATGAGAGTTGGGGGTAAGCAGAATAACCTGGCAGTCGGTATTTGAGTCTGACAATAGTGCACTGTGTCTACAAGAGGACAAGAGGGAAGCCTGAGGGACCAGCAGTTAGCGTAATGGCTATGTCACTGGACTCCCATGTAGTCGACTGCGGTTCGAGTCCTGGACCCGGCAGCTTAAACTCATGCCAGGTGCATGTGCGTGCGTGCCCAAGATCCCGAGAGGAGAATGGAGGAGAAGGGATTGCGGCGTGACCATCCCCCTGGGGGTGTGGGGGGGTGATTTCTCGCTTTCTGTCTCTCTGTCTCTCTGTCTGGCAAGCGCATACGCTCTATAGCAAAAACCTCTCCAAAAAAAAGAGAGGGAAGCCTGAGAGTCAGCACTGCCACTCCCTGCTGGCTGGATGGAGGGCTGGTGCCCAGCTGACTCACAGTTGGCAGAGAACTCTGTCTGTGGGGATCGTCCACACCCTGTGCTCTGGTTTCAGGATCCGCAATCAGCCTCTCATCATACACTCGCTTAACCACAGACTTCCCTGCTGTCGGGGAGAGAAAACGCTGACCAACTGTGGTAGGCTGAATAATGGCTCCCCCCAAATGTCCATGTCATAACCCCAGGGACCTGCGGGTATGTCACTTTACGTAGCAAAAGGGATTTTTGCGGAGGTGATTAAACTAAGGATTTTGGGATGAGGAGATCATCCTGGATTATCCAGATGAGCCAGATCTACCATGAGGGAGGCGGAGCATTGGGTCAGAGAAGGAGAGGCTGGAGGACGCTGTGCTGCTGGCTTTGAAGGCAAATGGAGGAGCCAAGGAGTGAGGTGGGGTTTAGAGACTGGAAAAGGCAAGGAAATGGATCTCTCAGCACCTTCAGAGGGACTGCAGCCTTGCCCACACTCGATTTTTCTTTCCTTCCTTCCTTCCTTCCTTTCTTTCTCTCTCTCTCTTTCTTCCTTTCTCTCTCTCTTTCTTCCTTTCTTTCTTTCTTTCTTTCTTTCTTCTTTCTTTCTTTCTTTCTTTCTTTCTTCCTTCCTTCTTTCTTTCTTTCTTTCTTTCTTTCTTCCTTCCTTCTTTCTTTCTTTCTTTCTTTCTTTCTTCCTTCCTTCTTTCTTTCTTTCTTTCTTTCTTTCTTCCTTCCTTCTTTCTTTCTTTCTTTCTTTCTTTCTTTTGCTATAGGGTATATGTACTTGCTGGAGAGACAGAGAGACAGAAAGCGAGAGATCACCCACCCCCAGGAGGGAACAGCCATGCTGCAATCCTTTCTCCTCTCACGATTTTGGGAATGTACGTAAGTGCACTGAGATGAGTTTCAAGCCTCCAGGTCCAGGATTCGAACTGTGGTTGGCCATGTGGGAGTCTGGCGACATAACCATTACAGCATTTGCTGGTCCCACACACCTTGATTTTTAAGTCAGTGAAACCGATGTAGACTTCTAGCACTGTAAGATAAACATGTGTTGTTTGAAGCCGTTAAGTTGTGATGTAGCAGTGATAGGAAACTGGTAGACAAATAAACATGCGTGTCTAGTCAACAGGTGAGTGCCTGGATCATACCAGGGTCCCTGCAGGGTTGGTTGATGTCATTCCCCTAGGCCAGATCACTGCTAAGAGGGTTGATGAATCAAGTGTCTACAACTGCTAAACTGGACCAGTGTGGCTGACCTCAAGCTCTCCAAGGTCCTTCTAAGCTGGGAAATCTGGCCTGACCTGGTCTGTGAAGCTGCTGGTTCTTCCTCATAAAGACCACACTAACTGGTCACCAGCAGCTACTCATTGAGTGTGGCTGTTAGGCGTGCTCTTGGGGACAAATCCTAGACTTTGGTCCCAGGGAGGCCTGAGTTCAAATCCCTTCTCTACCCCAAGCTCTAGGCACATGATCATAAATGACTTACTTAATTTGCTTCGATTGTCATTTCCTAATCTGTAAAGTGAGATGACCTCTTCCTAGTTTATGGTGGTGTTTTAGGATTGAGAAAGACACTGTGTGTCTGACACCAGACACAGGGTCAGGCCTAGAAGAGGCATCTAATAATGGTTCCCCTTCCTCACCACTCCCATAGATTTCCCCAGGGCCCACTTCTTTTTGTCCTGGACTCTTAACTACTTCTGTTTCAGTCTTTTTTTTTTTTTTTGAGAGGTTTTTGCTATAGGGCGCGTGCACTCGCCAGACAGACAAAGAGAGACAGAGAGACAGAAAGTGAGAAATCACCCCCCAGGGGGGATGGCCATGCCACAATCCCTTCTCCTCCATTCTCCTCTCAGGATCTTGGGTACGCACGCACATGTGCCCGGCATGAGTTTTAAGCCACTGGGTCCAAGACTCGAACCATGGTTGACTACGTGGGAGTCCAGCGACATAGCCATTACGCTAACTGCTGGTCCCTCTGTTTCAGTCTTACAAGCCCTTGGTTATCCTGTCACTTGACAGAACCCTGGTTACAAGTCAGTGACCTTATCAATGACGTTTCTGGTGGCCTGATGTCTTAGTCGGGGTTTCTCCAGAAGTGGAACCTGGGATGCGGATTCTAATACAGGCAGTTTGTCTGTCTGGAAGATAATCCCAGGACATACCAAGACGGATGTGAGACCGGAAGGAAGGAGATGATAAAGTATATGTGGTCGTGCACGTTTCCATGGCTGAGGTTAGTCCCCCAGGGAACTCTAAGAGACAGAGTTAATCCCAGCTGAGGGGCAAAGGGTGTTAAGGCATCTTACACCTACTCCCATCAGCCTTTATTTGGAGGGGGCATAAGTTAGTCCCAGACATTGTCCCAGTCCCTGCTCATGGGCAGGGCATGCTCCAGCCCTGGAGAGTCCTGATGCAGGGGCTGACAGCTGGAATAGGCAGTGCAGGGATGTGAGTAGGACAGTCAGCCTCTGTCTCACCTGAAGACTGTCACTCTGGCTACACTGTCTATTTTTTTATTTTTTATATTTTTACATTTTTGTCATATGGCGTGTACACTCTCCAGAGAGAGACAGAGAGAGGGAAAGTAAGAAACCACCCTCACCCCCACACCCCAGGAGGGATGGCCACACCGCGATCCCTTCTCCTCCATTCTCCTCTCAGGATTTTGCGCACACAAGCACATGTGCCTGGTGTTTTCAAGCCACTGGGTGTGAGACTTGAACAGTGGAGTCGGCCATGTGAGATCTAGCACCTTGACCTCCACATCACCTGCTGGTACTACACTGTCTTCTGAATGCAAGTTCCCCTGGTCTGGTCACTCCTTGCCCACTAATGAGCTCACCTTGCGCTCTGCCTTATCCTGCCCTATATGCATCCTAGCCTCAGGTTCCACTAGTTTGCAAACTGATAAAAGGAACTTTGGAAAAACATTTTATTGCATGTATCAATTTTATCAAATAGTTTATGACTAGAAGGAAGACCATTTCCTCGGCAAACCAAAGGCTGTTGTCTCTGATCTGCACTTTCTATTTTACTTTTCTTGCTGCACAATATGCTCTTTAGTGAAGGGGTGATGCCTGTCACGCCTTCCCTTGTGGCTAACCCTGGAGACCACAGTCAGTGGAGTGAGTGATGAAGACAGGTGTTTCAGACTCTGCATCTGTAGGGCAGGGCATGGAGGGATCTGCAGGAGTTTAACATGTCCGTGATTACAGAAAGAATGCATTGATGTATAACTCAATTATTTTATTTTGAAAGGCTATTATGGGGAGGGGCAGCAGGTAGCATGGTAGTTAAGGCACTGGACTCCCATATGGCTGTCTACAGTTCAAGTCCTGGACCTGGCATGTTGCTTTCTCTCTCTTTCTCTCTCTCTCTCTCTCTCTGGTGAGCACATGTGTCCTGTGGCAAATTGAAAATAGTAGTAATAATAATAAATTAAATTAAGTCATTCTTAAAAAAAAAAAAAAAGACTAATTATGGGACTAGTCCCATGGCTCAGGGATTAAAGGAGCTGGATCCAAGATGGTTGACCACATGGTTTGAGTCTCAGACCTGGCAGCTTGAAAAACATACTGGGCGTGTGTGTGTGTGTGTGTGTGTGTGTGTGCAAAATCCCAAAAGGGTGGAAAAATGGAGGAGAAAGAAATCTACATGACCATGCCTCACTGAGGATGCTTTCTTCCTCCTCCTCTCTGTTTCTCTCTGGTGAGTGCAAACGTTTTCTGGCTAATTTGAATAAATAATTAAATAAAAGTTGTTATGACATCTCCTCTCAGACAAATTTAAATTAATTATTGATAATTAAAAATGGGGACCAGCAGTTGGCATCACGGCTGTGTTGCTGGACTCCCATGTAGTCGAATGCAGTTCGAGTCCCAGACCCAACGGCTTAAACTCACGCTGGCCGTGTGTGCATGTGTGCCCAAGATCCCAAGAGGAGAATGGAGGAGAAGGGATTGCGGCGTGGCCATCCCCCCTGGGGGGTGATTTCTCACTTTCTGTCTCTCTATCTCTCTCTGTCTTTCTGACACAAACAAAACAACAAAAACAAGAAAGAAAAAAAGAAAAAAAAAAAAAAAAAAAAAAAAAAAAAAAGAAAAGAAAAGAAAAGAAAAGAAAAGAAAAGAAAAGAAAAGAAAAGAAAAGAAAAGAAAAACAAAATTAAATAAGGGACCAGCAGATGGGAGAATGGTTACATCGCTGGACTCCCACGTAGTTGACCATGGTTCAAGTCCCAGACCTGGTGGCTTAAAATTCATGTTCTGTGTATGTGTGTATATGCCCAAAATCCCAAGAGGAGAATGGGGGCAAAGGGATTGCAGCGTGGCCATCCTCCCTGGGAGATGATTTCTCGCTTTCTGTCTCTCTGTCTCTCTCTATCTCTCAGGCAAGTGCATGCTTGCTGTAGCAAAAACTTCTCTATAAGATAATAGTAATAATTATTAGATAAAAGATTCTTATGACATTTCAAGAAAAATTCTATTCACTAACTTTCCATCAGTCCTAATACAGGAAGGGCACAGGCTGGCTCTTCAGAGGCTAGAATTGAATTCCTATTTTGTCTTTCAAGACTGGGGCAGTGACCAAAGAATTAAGTTGACAGGTTGAGAGAAAAATGTGGGAAGAAATACAAAAGGTACTAGTATAAACTGAAGATTAGCTCCCATGTTTAAGAATTTTTAAAAATGTATTTAATTGTATTTATTATTTTTTAAGTGTGCTATAGGGCATGTATGCTCACCAAAGAGAGACAGAGAAAGAGAGAGAGAGAGGGGGAAAGTGAGAAAGCAAGCCACCAGATCTGAGACTTGAACCATAGCTAGTCATGAGGGAGTCCAGCACCTTACCCATCACACGACCTACTGGCCCAAAAAACTAAGAATTTTTGTAGTTGGCATCTTTTTAATTTTAGCTAAAAAGGACATTAGCGGGAAATAAACTGTTCTGATCTCTCCCCTTACTCAGCCAGTCTACTCACTAAAGTTTATAGTTTACCTGTTTCTAAGTTAAAGCACATTTAATCTTCACAATAAACCTGCAGGGTAGTTATCATTAGTCTTAATTTGCAGATGAAGAAACAGGTTCAGAGCTTATCGCCCACATTCAAACCTATCAGACAACAAATCTCATGCTTTGTAGATGAGGGAATCAGCTGTGTTTAAGATAAAATTATGCCTTGGATGGTTTGGGATCTATAGCAGAATAATTGGTATGGACAATAATTAGAAAACATAAGATAGAGGAGAGAACGTTAGGGCTGATATTGATCAAAGAAGTCCACACGGAGGAGACAGGTCTTGAGAAGAACTTTGGAAGGTGTCTAACGGTAACATTCAGAAAAAGACAGAAACATCCTGAGGGTGACATGGGGTATTTTTTAATTGCACTTAAAAAATTAAACTACTAGGCCAGCCCAGGCTGGATCCCACATGGCTGACTGTGCAGTTCAAGTCCTGGATCCAGCAGCTTGAGAAACATGCCTGACGCCTGTGCATGCACATCAAAAATCCTGGGAGAGACGTGGAGGGAGGGGCTTGTGGCATAACCATACCCTAGAAGAGGAGTTTTCTCCTCTCTCTCTAGTGAGTGCATGTGCTGTCTAGCATAACTATTTTTTAAAAAGAATTATTTTATTTAACTTTATTTAATTTGATGAGAGAGAAAGTGAGAAAGCAAACCACCAGGTCTGGGACTCAAACTACAGTCGGCCATGTGGGAGTCCAGCGCCCTTAACCACCACACCACCTGCCGGCTCCACCAAACTTTTAAGAAAAAAAAAAACTGCTTATTTTGACATAATTGTGGATTCCATGAACTGGTAAATATTAAGAGATCCCATGTATCCTTTACCTACTCTTTACCCAGTTTTCCCAGTGGCAACACTTTATGAAACTGTAGTATTGTATCACCAACAGGGTATTGACATGAATACAATTCATCAGTCTAATTTGGGTTTCCCCAATTTTACTTATGTTCATTTGTATGTGTGTGTATTTATTTTTATGAAATGTAATAACAATGTGTGTTCAAATATCTACCACCACAGTCAAGAAAAAGAATAGGGTCTATCATTACCAGGATTCTTGTGGTAGTTCTTTTATAAACGTAGCCACCATAGGGCCAGCAAGTAGCATGGTGGTTAAGGCACTGGACACCCACATGGCTAACTGTGGTTTGAGCCCTAGAGCCGGTGGCTTGAAAATCATGCCAGGCTCATGTGCATGTATGCCCCAACATCCTGAGAGTAGAACGAAGGAAAAGGCATTATAGCAGGGGTGATTTCTCACTTTCTCTGAAGAGAGAGTACACGTGCCCTAAGGCAAAAACCTAAGGGAAAATATAGATAGATAGATAATAGATAGATAGATAGATAGAGATTTTTTTTCTCCACCGCACTTCTCCTACCCACTCTCCAAACCCATGAACCCACTAATATATTCTCCATTTCCACAGTTTTGTCATTTCAGGAATGTTGTATAAACAGGCAAATGAATGATCCAAGCAGATATGTCTCCAAAGATGTCCAAATGCCCAACAAAGCTCAACATCATTAGCTATCAGGGAAATGCAAAACAAAACCACAATGAGGCACTATTTTGTACCTGCTAGGATGATTATTATTAAAAAGACGGGCCAGGCAAGGATATAGAAAAATCAGTGCCCCAGTGGCTTGAAATTCATGCCAGACACATGTGCTTGTGTTCCCCAAATCCCAGGAGAATGGAGGAGAAGGGATTGTCCATAGCCATCCCCCTGGGAGGTAAGTTCTCACTTTCCCTCTCACTGTCTCTGTCTCTCTCGAGTGAGTGCCCTATGATAAACACCTAAAAGAAAAAAGAGGAGCGTACCAAATGATTTGTGTGTGTGTGTGTGTGTGTGTGTGTGTGTGTGTGTGTAGTGACAGAAAACAGATCAATAGTTGTTTAGGGAAGGTACAGGGGACAGGGGAACTAGTAGGGAGGAAGTAAAGAATTACACAGGTGAGTGATGAATATGTTCATCGTCAGGTCCCGCTGGTGGTATGGTGGTTAAGAATCCTACATGGCCAATTTAGTGATTCAAAAAACACACCCAGAAGCTTGAAAAACACATTTGGCACATGTGCATGCATGCCCAAAATCCCAAGAGGAGAATGGAGAAGGGATTACAGCATGATCATTCTCCCGGGGGGTGGAGGGTGGGGAGGGGAGGGTGCTTTCTCACTTTCCTTCTCTCATTCTCTTTCTCTCTTCAGTGAGCACAAACACCCCATAGCAATTTTTTTTTTTTTTGAGAGGTTTTTGCTATAGGGCACGTGCGCTCGCCAGAGAGACAGAGAGAAAAAGACAGAAAGCGAGAAATCACCCCCTGGGGGGATGGTCACGCTGCCTTTCTCCTCCATTCTCCTCTCAGGATCTTGGGCACACACGCACACGCACCCGGCGTGAGTTTAAGCCACTGGGTCCAGGACTTGAACCGTGGTCCACTACATGGGAATTCAGTGACATAGACATTATACTAACTGCTGGAACCCCCATAGCAAATTTTAAAAATCATTCTAAAGGCCAGCAGGTGGTATGGAGATTGAGACACTGGATCCCACATAGCTGAGGTGTGTTTCTAATGCTGGGGAGGCTTGAAAATCACCCTGGGCATATGTGCATACATGCCGAAACCCTGAGAGGAGACTGGAAGAGAAGGGATTGCAGCATGGCCATCCCCTCTAGACGGGTGATTTCTTACTTCCTCTCTCTCTCTCTCTCTCTCTCTCCAGCAAGTGCACCCACACTATAGCAAAAATCTAATAAAATAAAAGTACATTGTCTTGATTGCAGTGATGGTTTCCCAGGTGTGTCTATATATCAAAACTTAGCAAGTTGTACACTTCAAATAAGTGCCTTTTATTATATCTCAACTATATCTAATAAAGTGTTTTTAAAATTTACAATTTGGGTTCAGCGGGTAGTATGGTGGTTGAGGCATTAGACTTTCCAGATGACCAGCCAGGGTTTGAGTCCCTTCTCTCTCCTCTGTCTTTCTCTGGTGAGCACATGTGAAAAAAATCCAAAAGAAGAAAAAGGAGAGGGAGGAGGTATATATATATATATATATTTATATATATACACACACAAAACTTTAAAACACTTATAACTAGGGCCAGCAAATGGCATAGTGCTGGATCCATGGCCAACTTCATGGTCTGAGTCCCAGATCTGGTGGCTTGAAAAACACACTGGACACGTGTGCATGCATGCCCAAAACCCTGAGAGGAGAATGAAGGAGAAAGTATTGTGGCATGGCCATCATCCTGGAGGGTGATTTCTTACTTTACCTCTTTCTGTCTGTCTCTCTCCAGCCAGCGTAAGTGCCCTATGACAAAAATCTAAAAACATAACAAAACACATGATCATACTGAATTCTTATTTCTCCATATTCTCCTGGTCTTTATACAAATGTTTGTGTTTTTGCCATTGCAAATCAAAATGTCATGTAGCACTCAACTACTTGTAGCACTTAACACTTTAATTTTCTTATTCTTTATTATTTTTCATCATTTTCATTTTGTTAAACATGAACTTTTACATTAAAATATGACATACAGTAAGAAAAATGCACAAGTCATAAGTGTACAATTCAGTGAATTATCACAAAGTGACCATATTCATAAGATCATGTTTTAAAAACAAGGAGCTGTTTTTCAAGGATCATATTTTGGGTAGAACAATTAAATGTATGCTGACAAAGGTAAACACAGTTGGACATTAGTTAAAAGCGTTCAAATGGATTTTATTCAGTAACTACTGACAATAAGGGGAAAATCCTCCATTCTGATTTGTGCAGTGGGCCTTTTAAAGGGAGAATAGGGGTGGGGGCTGGCAGCGACTTGAGCAGAGTCAGGAAGGGAAGGAATTACTAAAAGCAGGAAAGAGGGTGGATCTATGTGAAACCCATCTGGATTTGCTATTTGATGCCTATGGAAGTCAAGCTCCTGCTCTCCCACAGACACTGGGAGATAGTGCCCTCTCTTCAGATGTTGGTCAGAACAAACAATACATTCTTCAGGCAGCCCTGAGGTTTCCAAGGCCGGCACTTTAAGCAGGGCTAAGTTCATCCCCGAGATGTGGCCTTGAGCTACTAGAAACTTTGTTAGTGTCTGTCTTTATAGATCAAGGTTGAGGCCTAGTCAAAAAGAGAGCTCAACAGAGGCTGGCTAGACTTGGAGTCCAGGACAGAATCTTTCAGCATAAGTATCCTACGGATTGGAGGACTTTCAAAATCATCATGGGTCCCCTACCAGTAAATGTCAGAAACCCACCCTCCTCTCACCCAGTATTGTGATAAGGAGAAAAAGTAGCCCCATGCGTTTCCAAATGCTCTGTCTCACAAAAACCACCACACTATGTAAATTAGCCTAATGTGTCTTCCAGCTTTCAAATCCTGCAGCAAAGTCTCTGGCTATACTATTTCAATCTGAAGCTATCAGGCTGAAAAGACTGTGTGCAGAAATGTTGAACAATGGACTGGAACAGGTAGGAGGCTGCCGACCCTCCTCTGTAAAGCATATGAAGGAATCGCTGTGTACAAATTTCCAGGGAAGGGACCAGCAGTCATCATAATGGCTATGTCGCTGGACTCCCACGTAGTCGACCGCGGTTCGAGTCTTGGACCCGGTGGCTTAAACTCACACTGAGCGCATGTGCGTGCATGCCCAAGATCTGGAGAGGAGAATGGAGAAAGGATTGTAGCGTGGCCATTCCCCCGGGGGGTGATTTCTCACTTTCTGTCTCTCTGTCTTTGTCTGTCTGGCGAGTGCACGTGCCCTATAGCAAAAACTTCTCCAAAAAAAAGAAAAAAAAAACAAATTTCCAGGGAAGCCAGGCAAAGAAATGGGCAGACCCTGTGGTAGATCCTAATTCAGATCCTGACTCTGCATTTAAGCATGAACACCTCAACCTCCCCTTTCCTCAGTTTTCTTACTTATAAGGGAGCTAATACCTGCTACCAAATGAAACGATGCATTTAATGCAGCTGGCACTTAGTAACAGTCTAATGGTGGTGAGTTCTCGTCCCTAAGTATGAGTTGGCCTAGTGCAGCTCAAGGTCCCACCCGACTTGAAGTCCAGTTTCCAGACACCTGATAGGGTTCTCTGAGCTAAGAGTCAAGACCTGCAAATGAAAAATCTCTAGAGTTAAATTTTAATAGCAGACTGTGGAACAATTAGCAAATCAGTAATCGTAACAAGTCAATTTATTTTTTCTATTAAAGAGTACAGTTTGGGACCAGCAGTTAGTGTAATGGCTATGTTGCTGGATTCCCATGTAGTCGACCATGGTTCGAGTCCCGGACCTGGTGGCTTAAACTCATGCCGGGTGCATGTGCGTGCGTGCCCAAGATCCCGAGAGGAGAATGGAGAAGGGATTGTGGCGTGACCATCCCCCCTGGGGGGTGATTTCTCGCTTTCTATCTTTCTGTCTCTGTCTGTCTGGCGAGCGCACACGCCCTATAGCAAAAACCTCTTCAAAAAAAAAAGTACAGTTTTGCACTTATCTAAAGTGTTCAATGCATACATAAGGTGTTGAAGCTTACCACATGGCAGGCTCTGAGCTGATCCCAGATAAAGTGAAGTCTTTACTCTGCAGGATTCCACAAATCATTGGCAGGGAGAGCACAAAGAACCAGTGTGACAATAGAGCAAGGGAGAGGGTGTTTGCCAGGTGGACCTGGACAAAGAATGTTCCAGGAAAAAAGAAAAGCCCGTGCAGAGATCTGGAGTCATTTAACTGCTTTCTGCTGAAATAAGATCACAGGAGAAAAGAGAAGAGATAAGGGGCTTGATCCTGAGGAACCCTTTGTGGCTCCACATTCTTCTTCCTTTTTTTTTTTTTTTTAATTTGCCAGAGGTTGCATGTGCTCACTGGAAAGAGAAACAGACAGGCAGACAGCACTCCTCAAGGGGATGGCCATCTGCAATCCCTTTTCGTCCATCGTCCTCTCAGGATTCAGGCACGTATGCAGTGTGCCTGGTGTTTTTCAAGCCACCAGTTCTGGGACTTAAACTGTGCAATTGACCATGTGGGAACCAGGACCTTAACCACTATACCACTGACTGACTCCCGACACATTCTTAGCTGAAAATTCAAAGACCACTCTAACCAATTCAGATAGAAATCTTTAAAACATCTGGAAGGGGTAACAGGGATGAGGGAACAGCATGGTGTACTGGTTAAGGCACTGGACTCCCACATGGCCAACTGTGGTTCAAGTCCTAGACCTGGCAGTTTGAAAATCAAGCTAGGCATGTGTGTGTGTCCAAAATCCCTAGAAGAGAGTGGAGGAAAAGGGATTGTAGTGTAGCCATCCCTCCTAGGGGGATGGAAGGAATGGGGTGACTTCTCACTTTCCCTCTCACTGTCTCTGTCTTTCTCTTGTGGTTGCATCCTATGGCACACGCCTTAAAAAATTTTTTTGGGGGGGAACCAGCAGTTAGCATAATGGCTATGTCGCTGGATTCTCACGTAGTTGACTGCGGTTCGTGTCCCAGACCCGGTGGCTTAAAACTCACGCCGGGCGCGTGTGCGTGCATGCCCAAGATCCCGAGAGGAGAACGGAGGAGAAGGGATTGTGGCGTGACCACCCCCCCTGGGGGGTGATTTCTTGCTTTCTGTCTCTATGTCTCTCTCTGTCTGGCGAGCACACGCGTCCTATAGTGAAAACCTCTCAAAAAAAAATTTAATAGATGACTATATTTTTTATTGCCTCAGGTGAGGGGGGGAAGGGGAGCTAATTTTAATTATGCTGGGATAGCAGGTGTAAAGAAGCACTTATCAAGTCTTTTAAATATTTCAGTGTTCCCAGGGCTAGGTATTGAGAATGGCCATGCTGTCTGGAATCACCCTGGGTACAGTGAGTCAGTTCTGTCACCATAGTGAGCACTGGCCACATGAAGAGAACACCTGCTACAGTTGGCATGGTTGCTACATGTCCCACTGTCTCCCTTGATGGCATTACCAGCTTCCAAAACTGAGCGCCTCTGATTAGTGGAGCCTATTCATACACCTGTGCCAAATGAAAGGCGACAGGGGAAGTAAATTCCTGGTGTCACTACCCATCCACTGTGTGGCTTCACACAAACCCTTTCACCTCATAACTCCATTTCCTCATGTATGAGGTGGCAGTGGGGGCCAGTCGGTGACACAGCAGTAAAAC
This sequence comes from Tupaia belangeri chinensis, assembly GCF_000334495.1. Taxonomy (NCBI): domain Eukaryota; kingdom Metazoa; phylum Chordata; class Mammalia; order Scandentia; family Tupaiidae; genus Tupaia; species Tupaia belangeri. The sequence goes on along the minus strand of NW_006159521.1, from coordinate 2,584,565 downwards.
GCCAAACTCTGTGAGGCTGGCCCACACAGGAGGGTTCTAAGATCCTCCTTGAGTATACCAGGCATGTGTACTCCCGTCTTCTAGGGCTGGTTGAGTCTAGGGGTGGACTGGAGAGTCTGCTGGGGTGCTGTCTCTCTGTCTCTCTATCATTATAGCATGTGGAAGAAGTAAATAAGTAGACTTTTTTTAAAAAATGGCAATGGACCAGCAGTTAGTGTAATGGCTATGTCGCTGGACTCCCACGTAGTGACCGCGGTTGGCGTCCCGGACCCAGTGGCTTGAAACTCATGCTGGGCGCGTGTGCGTGCGTGCCCAAGATCCCGAGAGGAGAATGGAGGAGAAGGGATTGCGGCGTGACCATCCCCCCTGGGGGGTGATTTCTCTCTTTCTGTCTCTCTGTCTCTTTCTTTCTCTCTGTCTGGCGAGCACACGTGCCCTATAGCGAAAACCTCTCCAAAAAAAAAAAAATGGCAATGATATGGGCCCATAGGAGGCATGGAGGTTAAGACGACTAAATACCACATGGCCCGCTGCACAGCTCAAGTCCCAGACCCACAGCTTGAAAAAGAAAAAGAAAAAGAAATCAGACCTGGTGGATGTGCATGCTCAAAATCCCAAAAAGAGAATGGAAGAGAAGGGATTGTGGCATGGCCACCCCCCTGGTGGTGATTTCTCACTTTCTTTCTCTCTCTTTCTCTCTCTCATTTCCAGTGAGTGTATGAATCATATGGCAAACTTTAAAAAAATTATGAAGGGATATTGAGTTTTGTCAAAGGATTTACTTGCATCAATTGATATAATTATGCTACTTTTCTCCTTCAGTTTGTCAAACATTAACAGTATTTACTGTATTTTATTTTATTTATTTTTTTTTTTTTGGAGAGGTTTTTGCTATAGGGCACGTGCACTCGCCAGAAAGAGAGAGACAGACAAAAAGCAAGAAATCACCCCCAAGGGTGGATGGCCACGCTGCAATCCCTTCTCCTCCATTCTCCTCTCGAGATCCTGGGCACACACGTACACATGCACACATGCCCGGCATGAGTTTAAGCCACCGGGTCCAGGACTTGAACTGCGGTCGACTACATGGAGTTCAGTGACGAAGCCATTACGCCAACTGCTGGCCCATTAACAGTATTTACTAAGCTGAGATACAGGAAGATAATTCTTGTGGTTAGGAGCAGCTCTCGAAGATACTCCATCTTCTAAAGAAATAGCAGAGGAGGGGTAAGGTCCTGAGTGGTCTGTCTCCAGCCTCATCTCTCACCTTCCTTCTCTTATTTCTCCATCCCAGCCACGTGACCATCATTTCATTTTTTGAATGAAACCTCCTCCCTGTCACCACCAGGTCTTTGCATTTACTAATTCCTGTGCATGAAGCATTTCCCCTTCTCTTTCTGCTCATACTCAACCATATTGATTTGTATTTACCCTTAAAGTCTTAGATCTAATTTCACTCCATCAGAAAAAACTTCCTTGATTTCTAGGACTAAATCAAAACTATTACAACTACTCAGCATACTATGTATCTCTCCTGCATAGCACTTATTATAAATTGGATTTTGCAATTTTTTTTAGAGGTTTTTGCTATAGGGTGCATGTGCTCGCCAGAAAGACAGAGAGAGACAGAGAAATAGTAAGTGAGAAATCACCTCCCAGGGGGAATGGCTACGCTGCAATCCTTTCTTGTCCATTTTCCTCTCGGGATCTTGGGCACACACACACATGTGCCTGGCGTGAGTTTAAGCCACTGGGTCCGGGACTCGAAGCACAGTCGACTACATGGGAGTTCAGTGACATAGCCATTATGCTAACTGCTGGTCCCAGGATTTTGCATTTATTTTTAAGTTTCTGTGATTCATGACTATCTTTTTTTAAGAAATATTTAAGTTTATTTATCATTATTATCATATTAACAACATCTGACAAAAAGTAAATATTCAACAAATATCTGTGGATAATTGAAATTAGGGTTCTGCCTCTTAATGAACCTGAGATCAAAAGTACAAAAGGGACACATTCAGAAG
>NW_006159521.1:2581622-2582413 GCF_000334495.1 Tupaia belangeri chinensis | reverse complement strand
CCCCCCCCGGGGAGAAGTTTCTGTTGATGTTCTGGTGGTTCTGTCCTATTCAATATTTTAAACAAGACAGAGGTTTTTGTGTCTTGTTTGCAGATGATAAGAAAGTCAACAGGTTATGATATAATCAATGAAAGAATCAGTTTAGAGATTATCCTAAAGGGGGCCAGCTGGTGGCAGTGGTTGACAGCAGGATCCCATATGGGCCAATTGCACAGGTGGAGCCCAGAGCTGGCAGCCTGAAAACCATGCTGAGTTCATTTCTCCCGAAAGGAGAAACCGGCGAGAAGAGATTGGGGTGTGACCCTCCCCCATGGGGGTGAGCGCGGCCTCCGTCTTGCATTTCTTTACTTTAAGAGAGAAATGGGCGTTCGGAGGGAAAAGGAGATGCCCGTTGAGCGTCTGCTGTGTGCCAGGCGCGGTTTCAGAGGCTAAGGATCCAAAAGTAACAGTCGCTGCTCTCCATGAAGTCAGCCGGGGAAGGAATCTGACAAGCTCACGGATACAGCGTAGGTGTCAGGGAGGGCTGCACGTGGGGCAAGGTGGTGTGAGGGAGAGCTGCCACGGGCTGGAAACTACAACGGCTTTTCTGAGGGTGTGACGCTTAGTCTGGCGGAGGCAAAGGGGAAGAAAATGAAAGGGGAGAAAGATGAAAAAGTACCAAGACAGGGCAAGAACCCGGAAGGCTGAGAAAGGACTCGATGCGCTCGGCGCTCCGGCCGTCGGCCGTCAACTGCTCGAGTCTGCGCGCGGCCCCGCCCCCTCGCTCCTCGCCCTCCCCGCCCTCCCCTCGC
>NW_006159521.1:2579740-2580905 GCF_000334495.1 Tupaia belangeri chinensis | reverse complement strand
CTCTGGGGGAGGTACAAGGTCGTTTATTATAGTTTGTCTTTGAAACTGTGTTCTTTCCCCCTCTGCTCTTAGGATGAGGTGGGCGCGCCGGGCATAGTGGTTGGAGTTTCTGTAGATGGAAAAGAAGTCTGGTCAGAAGGTGGGCTCAGTAAAGTGTTATAGAGTGGCTTATTTTTTGCTTGCTTGGTGTGAATAAAATCACTGATTTTTTTTTACTGGTTAGAGTGAATCCTATGACGTACTTTTCAGTTTACATAAGGGGGCACACATTGTAGAGAAAATTGATATAATAGATTTTTTTTCAGAGGTTTTTGCTATAGAGTGCATGCGCCCACCAGAAAGACAGAGACAGAGAGACAGAAAGCGAAAAATCACCCCCCCCCAGGGGGGATGGCCATCTCTTCTCCTCCATTCTCCTCTCGGGATCTTGGGCACGCGCACACACACGTGCCTGGCGTGAGTTTAAGCCTCTGGGTCCAGGAGTCGATCCTCAGTCAACTACATGGGAGTGCAGCGACATAGCCATTTCACCAACCGCTGGTCCCGATATAATAGATTTTAAAATCAGGTATTATGTCTATGTCACAGCAAAATTTAAACTGTGACTACTAGTTACATAAATTGTATTATAGTACAATTGTATTATAGTACAATCAAAGATGACCTTTTCCTGCCCCTACTTTTCTCTTAGGACTGGACCTGTTGGTCTGAAAGTTGTATATATGAAACAATTCAGTTATCTGCATATTTGTAGATTACCTTAATGGGTAGATAAAATATCAGAATTTCTGTAGTTTAACTTTTGAATTCAGTCAACAGTTTAGTGAGTCCCCTGTTCTGTAAAAGGTCCTGCATTAGGTACTGGAGATATGCACAATCCCTTGTCCTCAATGAGTTTACAATCTATTACTCTTTCTTACTAGACCAAGGTATCAACTGATTTTTCAAGCAAAAAGCTAGAAGCTTTGGGTGATAAATTTCTATTTATTTATGATACTTTAATCAAAGCTTTTTTTTTTTTGGAGAGGTTTTTCGCTGTAGGGCATGTGCGCTCACCACATGGAGAGAGACATAGAGACAGAAAGCGAGAAATCACCCCCCAGGAGGGATGGTCACGCTGCAATCCCTTCTCCTCCATTCTCCTCTCGGGATCTTGGGCACGCAC
>NW_006159521.1:2544858-2579396 GCF_000334495.1 Tupaia belangeri chinensis | reverse complement strand
GTCGACTACGTGGGAGTCCAGCGACATAGCCATTACGCTAACTGCTGGTTCCCCCAAATCAAAGCATTTTTAAAAATAACTTCTCTGGGGCCAGCAGGTGGTGTGGTAGATAAGAGTGCTGGATTCCCACATGGCCAACCATGGTTCAAGTCCCGAACCTGGTGGCTTGCTTTCTCCCTTTCCCTCTCTCTCTCTCTCTGTCTCTCTCTCTCTCTCTCGTCAAATAAAGAAAAAAAAATAACAAAAGGAAATAAATAAATAATTCTTTAAAAAAATAAATAAAAACTTCTCTGTTGTATGCCAATGGGTTCATTTGGTCACCCGAAGACTTTAGGAGTCCTGCTCTCAGGAAATACATATAACATTCTTTGAAGAAAATAGTATTTAGGAAAAGATGGGTGCAGTAGGGTTCTAAACTTAAAGAAAAATAATTCTTACCCCGAGTATAAGTGTAGCTTAATATACCTAACTCATGAAAAAAATTTACAGTAAAAAATTACATAAATGTCAGCTTTTAGCCAAGGACTTCATTTGTGTGCAGGTATTTTCAGAATAATGAATATTTACACTTTAAAAAGTCTTTGTACATATTTTCAAATCTGTTTATTTCATCTTATGTACTTTCAGTCTATGCAGAAGATGGAAACCAAACTTAATTTTTCTAGAAAGAACTTTAAATTAGTAGTGTGTAGTTTTTCTTCTAGTTTGCAGCTAAATTAAGTCTATGGGTAGGTAGATTCGTTTGATGATGAAGCCGATCAATTTTGCTTTTCTGTTTTCAAATCAAAAGAAAAAGATGTACCATTTCTCTGTTGTTACGGGATTATGTAGGAAATGTTTGTGCAAATCAAAAAGGATGGAAAAAGTTCCTGTGAATGTTTTGTGTAGTATCTTGGCATTTGGATAGTTAAAAATTCACTTCCAAATAAGTAAATTTCCCATGATTATTTGATATGTTCCCAATTTGAACAAGGGTTGATTGACCTATAAAAAATTTTTGTACCGTTCGTCTGGTAAGGAAATACAGTAATCTTAAATACTAAAAAAAAAAAAAAAAAAAAAAAAAATTTTTTTTTTGCTTTTCTTCCCCCAAAAGGTTTAGGTTATGCTGATGTTGAGAACCGTGTACCGTGTAAACCAGAAACAGTTATGAGAATTGCCAGCATCAGCAAAAGCCTCACCATGGTTGCTCTTGCCAAATTGTGGGAAGCAGGAAAATTGGATCTTGATATTCCAGTACAACATTATGTTCCTGAATTCCCAGAAAAAGAATATGAAGGTGAAAAGGTAGTGAAACTCACAGTTCATTTTGCTAATGGTATGTTAAGTGGTTTATGCTGGAATGTAAATTTTAAATGTTTCATGAGATTCACTGGTTTGTTCTTAATTTGCTAGAGGACATGTGTGCTAACAGGAGAGACAGAGCAAGAGAGAGAAGGAAAGTAAGAAAGCACCTCTTTGGGGAGGCTGGTCATGCTGCAGTCCCTTCTTTATTTCTCCTCTCAGGATTTTGGCCACACACACTTGCACCTGGCATGTCTTTCAACCCATCAGCTCTGGGACTTGAACTGTGCAGTCTGTCATGTGAGATCCAGCTGCCCTAACCACCATGTCACTGGCCAGCCTGCTTTGGTTTTACTTATTGTTGATAGATTTTTTTTTTTAAGTCCAGATGATAATTGGATAGGTATTTTTCTGAAATACGAAGCTAAGGATCCATGCATGATATTTTTCCAGCAGCTCTTTAAACTGAAAAACTGTCACTGTGGCATTATTCCAACTACTTACTTTTTACTATACAGTTTAATATTGTAATCGAACTTTTATGTTTTTACAATTAGGTTTCTGTCACAACAAGATTACTGATTTCCCATTTAAGTGGAATTCGTCATTATGAAAAGGACATAAAAAAAGTGAAAGAGGAGAAAGCTTATAAAGCCTTAAAGATGCTGAAAGAGACAACAATGACATCTGACCAAGAAAAAGAGTTGAAAGAAAAAGGAGGCAAAAGTAATGAAAAGATTGACTTTGCTAAAGCTAAGACAGAGCAGGATAATGAAGCCAAGGGCCGGAATTCAAAACCTGGCAAGAAAAAAAATGATTTTGAACAAGGTGAACTATATTTGAAAGAAAAGTTTGAAAACTCAATTGATTCCCTAAGATTATTTAAAAATGATCCTTTGTTCTTTAAACCTGGTGAGTGTTAATTCCTTCTCTTAACAAAGTCATCATTATTGGGATGTTAATTTTCAGGAAATCCAGTGTTATACCAGCCTGAGTATATTAATGGTTGTGGTTTAATCCATTCTAGCACTTACCTTTTCGTAGTTCCTATCAAAGCCTAAACTCCAGAAGGGTACTTCTTTAGATTTAGCTGATTTGAAGGCTATCCAGTCATTTAGGTGATTCTCAGTATCAAGATATTCATGAAAAACTATGGAGAAATGTTGGAATAATAATTCAAACAATAATAATAGAAAATAATAATAGAACAAAGTAGACATGGTAAAGTATTGCTAGTATTATTAGTATTTAGTTAGAATTTAATTTGCTCAATTTATTTTATGTCTTCATTCCTTAAATAAATCAGTATTGGGGCCAGCAGATGGCTTAGCAGTTACATTGCTGGACTCCCACATGGCTGACCACGGTTCCAGTCCCAGACCCAGTGGCTTGAAAATCATGCCAGGCACTTGGGCATGCATGCCCAATATCCTGGGAAGGAGAGTGGAAGAGAAGGGATTGCAGCATGATCCCCCCCAGGAGGTGATTTCTCACTTTCCCTCTCACAGTCTCTGTCAATCTCTCTGATGAGCGTACATGCCCTAAGGCAAAACCTCTAAAAAAATTAATGCATTAAAACAGTTATTTAGCTACTTAATTTTATTTCCCAAAAACCTTATCTATAAAATAATCATCTTTGCTTTTATGTATATTTGATAGGAAGTCTAGTGAAACCACTTAAAAGCTTTTAAGTTTACCATGACTTTATGAACTTTTATTCCAAGTTCTGTTTACTGGGACCAGCAGTTGATGTAATGGCTATGTCGCTGGACTCCCATGTAGTGGACTGCGGTTCGAGTCCCGGACCCAGTGGCTTAAACTCACGCTGGGCACATGTGTGTGTGCGTGCACTCAGGATCCCGAGAGGAGAAGGGATTGTGATGTGACCATCCCCCCTGGGGGGTGATTTCTCGCTTTCTGTCTCTCTGTCTTTGTGGTGAGCACACACGCCCTATAGCAAAAAAAAAAACAGTTATGAGAATTGCCAGCATCAGCAAAAGCCTCACCATGGTTGCTCTTGCCAAATTGTGGGAAGCAGGAAAATTGGATCTTGATATTCCAGTACAACATTATGTTCCTGAATTCCCAGAAAAAGAATATGAAGGTGAAAAGGTAGTGAAACTCACAGTTCATTTTGCTAATGGTATGTTAAGTGGTTTATGCTGGAATGTAAATTTTAAATGTTTCATGAGATTCACTGGTTTGTTCTTAATTTGCTAGAGGACATGTGTGCTAACAGGAGAGACAGAGCAAGAGAGAGAAGGAAAGTAAGAAAGCACCTCTTTGGGGAGGCTGGTCATGCTGCAGTCCCTTCTTTATTTCTCCTCTCAGGATTTTGGCCACACACACTTGCACCTGGCATGTCTTTCAACCCATCAGCTCTGGGACTTGAACTGTGCAGTCTGTCATGTGAGATCCAGCTGCCCTAACCACCATGTCACTGGCCAGCCTGCTTTGGTTTTACTTATTGTTGATAGATTTTTTTTTTTAAGTCCAGATGATAATTGGATAGGTATTTTTCTGAAATACGAAGCTAAGGATCCATGCATGATATTTTTCCAGCAGCTCTTTAAACTGAAAAACTGTCACTGTGGCATTATTCCAACTACTTACTTTTTACTATACAGTTTAATATTGTAATCGAACTTTTATGTTTTTACAATTAGGTTTCTGTCACAACAAGATTACTGATTTCCCATTTAAGTGGAATTCGTCATTATGAAAAGGACATAAAAAAAGTGAAAGAGGAGAAAGCTTATAAAGCCTTAAAGATGCTGAAAGAGACAACAATGACATCTGACCAAGAAAAAGAGTTGAAAGAAAAAGGAGGCAAAAGTAATGAAAAGATTGACTTTGCTAAAGCTAAGACAGAGCAGGATAATGAAGCCAAGGGCCGGAATTCAAAACCTGGCAAGAAAAAAAATGATTTTGAACAAGGTGAACTATATTTGAAAGAAAAGTTTGAAAACTCAATTGATTTGCTAAAGCTAAGACAGAGCAGGATAATGAAGCCAAGGGCCGGAATTCAGAACCTGGCAAAAAATGAGTTTGAACAAGGTGAACTATATTTGAAAGAAAAGTTTGAAAACTCAATTGATTCCCTAAGATTATTTAAAAATGATCCTTTGTTCTTTAAACCTGGTGAGTGTTAATTCCTTCTCTTAACAAAGTCATCATTATTGGGATGTTAATTTTCAGGAAATCCAGTGTTATACCAGCCTGAGTATATTAATGGTTGTGGTTTAATCCATTCTAGCACTTACCTTTTCGTAGTTCCTATCAAAGCCTAAACTCCAGAAGGGTACTTCTTTAGATTTAGCTGATTTGAAGGCTATCCAGTCATTTAGGTGATTCTCAGTATCAAGATATTCATGAAAAACTATGGAGAAATGTTGGAATAATAATTCAAACAATAATAATAGAAAATAATAATAGAACAAAGTAGACATGGTAAAGTATTGCTAGTATTATTAGTATTTAGTTAGAATTTAATTTGCTCAATTTATTTTATGTCTTCATTCCTTAAATAAATCAGTATTGGGGCCAGCAGATGGCTTAGCAGTTACATTGCTGGACTCCCACATGGCTGACCACGGTTCCAGTCCCAGACCCAGTGGCTTGAAAATCATGCCAGGCACTTGGGCATGCATGCCCAATATCCTGGGAAGGAGAGTGGAAGAGAAGGGATTGCAGCATGATCCCCCCAGGAGGTGATTTCTCACTTTCCCTCTCACAGTCTCTGTCAATCTCTCTGATGAGCGTACATGCCCTAAGGCAAAACCTCTAAAAAAATTAATGCATTAAAACAGTTATTTAGCTACTTAATTTTATTTCCCAAAAACCTTATCTATAAAATAATCATCTTTGCTTTTATGTATATTTGATAGGAAGTCTAGTGAAACCACTTAAAAGCTTTTAAGTTTACCATGACTTTATGAACTTTTATTCCAAGTTCTGTTTACTGGGACCAGCAGTTGATGTAATGGCTATGTCGCTGGACTCCCATGTAGTGGACTGCGGTTCGAGTCCCGGACCCAGTGGCTTAAACTCACGCTGGGCACATGTGTGTGTGCGTGCACTCAGGATCCCGAGAGGAGAAGGGATTGTGATGTGACCATCCCCCCTGGGGGGTGATTTCTCGCTTTCTGTCTCTCTGTCTTTGTGGTGAGCACACACGCCCTATAGCAAAAAAAAAAAAAAAATCTCAAGAAAGAAAAAAGGAAAAAAGTTCAGTTTACTATGAATATATATTATATATGTATATACATATAAAATTGATAGGGACAAAGGAAATATAATTATGGATTTTCTCTTAAAAAATAAAGTTCCTGCCCATTGTTATTACAAATTATATAGTCTTAGGTTTCTAGAATCCAATATGAAAAAAGTTATTTATTTGAAACAACATATATATTTGATTATTTATATTTATGTATTTGAAACATGACTTTTATACATACATATATTTTATTAACATAAAAATTTTATACCTATTTATGTCTTAAACAATAGATAGTATATTAAGAATAAGAGTTGCCTCAAGAAATCAAATTTACTTTATTTCCTCCTTCTTGTTTTGTTGAAGAATTTTTGTTTTATCTTGTTTTGAGGTGATATGTATTTACTCATTTCATTATCAGAGAAAGGAACAGATTATATGAAATTTTAAGTATACTGATCATCCTTTTATTCTTGCATTAGAGACATGTAATAAACAGGGCTATTGTAAAGTTAACTAAACTTGTTGATGTTTCATCCATAATCTTTCTCGAAATGCAAAAGTAAAATACTCCAGTTTTAAAAGTATGCCAGTTTTCAGTGGGAAAATATTTTACATAGCTTTGAATAATAATCAAATGTTTTCTTTTACTTTTTCCCTCCTTGCAATGATGTCTCAAGGTAGTCAGTTTTTGTATTCGACCTTTGGCTATACCCTACTGGCAGCCATAGTAGAAAGAGCTTCAGGATATAAATATTTGGACTATATGCAGAAAATATTCCATGACTTGGACATGCTGACAACTGTGCAGGAAGAAAATGAGCCAGTGATTTACAATAGAGCAAGGTAAACCAATACCTTCTGGTGTGTCTAGCCGCATCACATCTTAACTATGTTAGCAATTAAACGTCAGATTTTCAATGTCCATTCCAATATCAACTTGCCACATTTTGGGAACTTTTCTACATGTCTGTTTTTCCACTTATAAGGAAGGAAACAAAACAGGTTTGTAAAGTACATCAATCCTTAGATAAATGACAGCAGTCATAATTCAAGTCTGATTAAGCTAACTTACACCCTTTATGAGCATACGTAATTGTCCTTTACTCATCCCTTTTCTTGTTTCAACTCACGCTTTGTTTACCTTTTATTATTTTATGTTTATTTTAAGATGATTTTAAACTCACAGAAAAGTTGCCATAGTGCAAATAATTCATATGTTCCCTGCACTGAGATTCCCAACTGTTATTATTTTAGCACATTTGTATTGTTTATCTACATGTTATTTTTTTCTGAACCATTTAGAAATAAATTACAGACCTGGCATCCCTTTATTGTTAAATATGTAAGTGTGTATTTTCTAAAAACAAGGGCATTCGGGAAATTAACATCGATTTAATGCTTCTATCACCCTAAACCTTATTCAAATTTTGCCAATCGTTCTCATGATGTCCTTTATAGCCAAAGAAAGGAAAAAGAAAATTCTGGACCAAGTTCTAATCCAGGATCCTACATTACATTTATTGTTAGGTTTCTCAGAAGTCACATGATGTCAGTTTGCCACATTATTGCAAATGGCATTTTAATAATTTTGTTGAGATGATTTGTCAAGTTTCTTCACTATAAAATTACTACCTTACCCTTTGTAATTAGCACATATATATTAGAAGAAGATAATTTGGGATTATATAAAAATCATCTTTCTTTTTTTAAATAATTTTTTATTGAACTTTATTTATTATTATTTATTGTTTTCCAGTTTGATCAGAGAGAGATGGAAAGTAAGAAAGCAAACCACCAGGTCTGAGATTTGAACCATGGTGGGCCTTGTGGGAGTCCAGCACCTTTAGCCACCACGCCACCTGCCAGCCCCAAAAATCCTGTTTCTTACGTCAAATGTTTTGTTAGTTTTTTTTTGTTTTTTTTTTTTGAGAGGTTTTCGCTATAGGGCATGTGCGCTCGCCAGACTGAGAGATACATAGAGACAGAAAGCAAGAAATCACCCCCCAGGGGGAATGGTCACGCCGCAGTCCCTTCTCCTCCATTCTCCTCTCAGGATCTTAGGCATGCATGCACATGCGCCCGGCGTGAGTTTTAAGCCACCGGGTCTGGGACGCGAACTGCAGTCGACTATGTGGGAGTCCAGCGACATAGCCATTACGCTAACTGCTGGTTCCCATGTTTTGTTAGTTTTAACATCTGCTAATGATTCATGACTGAATCAGTTATTGTAGTGTTGGTTGCCAAAGGGTGATTTTCCAATTCCAGCACTCATTCTATATCTGTTAGTTGGCATGAGAAAGTGCTTTCCCTTCTCCCTTATATATTTATGTACTTATTTATTCATACCATTATGTACTCTTGGATTCTTACTTTAATCAGTGAGATATAGTCTACCACTGCCATTATTTAATATCTCGTTTTAAAATATTAAGTATAGGGGCTGGTAGGTGGCATGATGGTTAAAGACGCTGGACTCTCACATGGCCAACTGTTGTTCGAGTCCCAGACCTGGCGGCTTGCTTTCTCACTTTCCCTATCACTCTCTCTCACTCTGTCCCTCTTTGGTCAAATTAAAAGTGTAAATAAATAAATAAAGTGAAATAAAATAATTATTTTAAAAAGTAAATACAATATTAAGTATATAAAATATGAAACTATTTATAAGGGTAAATGGTTATTACATTACTTACCCACATTAATTTTATGTGTTAATAGTGAACATTATAATGTTCTGGGTAGGGCCAGCAGGTGGCATGGTGGTTAAGGCACTAGATTCCCACATGGCTGACCACATTTCGAGTTCCAGACGCAGCAGCTTGAAAATCACGCCAGGTGTGTGTGCGCGTGTGCCCCAAATCCCAAGAGGACAATGGAGGAGAAGGGATTGTGGAGTGGCTCTCAGGTGGATTTTGCACTTTCCTTTTCTCTGTCCTCTATCTCTTTCTGGGCAAGTACACATGCCCTGTGACAAAAACTTAAGGAAAAAAAAAAAAGTAATGGGCCACACCATAGCTTATTAGTTAAGGCAGCTGGATCCCTTATGGCCAACTGTACATTTTGAGTCCTAACCCTGTGGTTTGAGAAACATACTAGGGGCATGTGTGTGCATGTGTCCAAAATCTCAACAAGAGGAGATTGTGGCGTGACCGTGCCTCATAGGGGGTGCTTTTTCTCTTTCTCTTTGTCTCTCTCTGTTTCTCTCTAGCAAGTGCTTGCTCCCAATTTCTTTTTTAATGTTCTGATTTTGATTATGTAGACCTCTGCCATATGCCATTAGTAAGGGTAATTAAGATTTTTTGTAAAAATACTGAGTGCTTTGTAACTAACTGAATACTTTAAAAATCTGGGTCTAAAGGACTGTTTTACAGTTAGGTGCCCTTAGGCACATTTAAAATAAATAAATTACTTGCCAGAGAGCTAGCAGGTAGCATAGTAGTTAAGTCATAGGACTCCCACATGGCTGACCGTGGTTCAAGTCTTGGATCTGGTGGCTTGAAACTCATGCTGGGTGCTTGTATATGCATGCCCAAAATCTCAAGAGGAAATGGAGGAAAAGGGATTGTGGCGTATTCATCCTCCTGGGGAGGGGGGTATGATTTTTCCCTTTCTCTCTGTCTCTGTCTGAATGTCAAGTACACATGTCCTATAGCAAAAATCTTTCTAAAATATATATATAATTTGCAAGAAGGCTCTTGTGCTCTCTGGAGAGAGACAGAGAGGAAGAGAGAGAGAATGAGAAAGCACCCTTTCCCATAGGGGACCGTCTGCATAATTCCTTTTCCTCTATTTCTCCTTTCAGGATCTTGGGCACCTGTGCACTCACATCCCACATGTTTTTCAAGCCACAGGGCCCAGGACTTGAACCAGATAGAACCAGACAGTTGGCCATGTGGGATCCAGCCACCTTAATCATTATGCTATCACCTGGCTTGGTACTTTTTAATTATAAAGATTCAGATTTTAAAACGTTTAAGCTGGGCCAACAGATAATGTGGTTGAGGCACTGGATTCCCACATGGCTGAGAATGGTTCGAGTCCTAGACCTGGTGGCTTGCTTTCTCACTTTCTCTTTCTCTCTCTCTCCATGTCTCTCTGTGGTCAGATTAAAAAATAATAATAAATTTTTTTTTTTTAAATTAAGCCATAGTCCCAGTTTTCTAGTTAGAATTACTTATGTAAATTTGGTTTGGGTATTCAAACCAAAAGATTAGACAAATTGTTTAAGCATCTTTTTTTTTTTTTTGGAGAGGTTTTTGCTATAGGGTGCGTGCGCTCGCCAGACAGACAGAGACATAGAGACAGAAAGCAAGAAATCACCCCCCAGGGGGAATGGTCACGCCGCAATCCCTTCTCCTCCATTCTCTTCTTGGGATCTTGGGCACGCACGCACACGCGCCCGGCGTGAGTTTTAAGCCACCAGGTCCTGGACGCGAACCGCAATCGACTACGTGGGAGTCCAGCAACATAGCCATTACGCTAACTGCTGGTTCCCTAAGCATCTTTTAATATAATTTCTGAGGGTTTCAGGACACTGACTTTGAGAAATTAACTTGAATTTTTAGGAGGGAAAAATGATATAATTTAAAATAATTTTATATTTTGTTAACTTGCCAGTATAATAGACAAGGTTTTTTTCCGACTTTTCAGGCTTTTAGTTTTAAATTTTAGTTTATGTTATGTGTTGTAGAAAGCTTTTATTTTCTTTTTCTTTTTTTTTTGGAGAGGTTTTTGCTTTAGGACGCATGCGCTCGCCAGAAAGACAGAGAGAGACAGAAATTGAGAAATCAACCCCCAAGGGGGTTGGCCATGGCACAATCCCTTCTCCTCCATTCTCCTCCCAGGAGCTTGGGCATGCACACACACACGCCCGGCGTGAGTTTAAGCCACTGGGTCCAAGACTCGAACCACGTTTGACTACATGGAAGTCCAGCAATATAGCTAGTGAGCTAACTGCTGGACCCATAGAAAGCTTTTTTAGTGATTTAGAGTTTTAATCATTAATGTATATTATGTAAAGTAATTTAAATACAACTGTATGAAAGTGCTAAAATTTAAATATTTAGTTGAGATGAACAGGATTAAAATAATGTGAACTGCTGGTGTGTGGTTAAGGAGGCTGGATTCCGACGTGACTGATCATGGTTCAAGTCCTGGATCTAGTGACTTGAAAAATCACAATCAGTCAATCAATAAATAGATGTTGGGGGCTTTTTTTTTTGGGGGGGGGAGGTTTTGGCTATAGGGTGTGTGTGCTAGCCAGAAAGACAGAGAGACAGAGAAACAGAAAGCGAGAAATCACCCCCCAGGGGGGATGGCCACGCCGCAGTGCCTTCTCTTCCATTCTCCTCTCAGGATCTTGGGCACGCACGCACATGCACCCAGCGTGAGTTTAAGCCACTGGGTCCGGGACTTGAACCGCAGTCGACTACATGGGAGTCCAGCAACATAGCCATTATGCTAACTGCTGGTTCCAATAAATAAATGTTTAATAATTAAATAAATGAATTAATAATATGAGCCGAGTACATACTAATTCCTTGCTTCAACTTGTATATTTCAAAATTACACATGAAATTATTTGAATTTTAAAATTTTATTAAATATTAATTTATTTGTCTAGAAAAATTAAGACACTTAAGAAGATGAAAAAAATTAAATTGAGCACTGTTACAAAATATGAAAAAGATTCCTTTTACTTTTTAATGTTATTTGGAGTTTTATTATTAGAGGAAAAAGTATTCAAAAGCAAGTACTTGATACAAAAAAACCTAATTCCGAAAGAAAGATACTAATAAAAGTGTAGCTATAGCAAATGTTAGGAAGATGAATCAGAAGTTTATAAAATGGCTAGGTCAGGTAGCTTTTGATTATTTATGGTAAGAACTACACAATTTGTGAAGTATTTATGTTTTTTACTGATTTTTTAAAACTCCTTTTTGGGGACCAGCAGTTGGCTTAATGGCTATATCGCTGGACTCCCATGTACTCGACCATGGTTTGAGTCCCAGACCTGGTAGCTTAAACTCACACCTGGCGCGTGTGTGTGCGTGTAGAAGATCCCGAGAGGAGAATAGAGGAGAGGGGATTGCGGCGTGGCCATCCCCCCTGGGGGAGTGATTATTTCTCACTTTCTGTCTCTTTCTGTTTTTCTGACAAGCACATGCACCCTGTAGCTAACAAAACATAAATAAATAAATAAATAAATTCCCTTTTCTTCTTAGTATAGTGGTTGTCAGAGTATAGGTTATGATCAGTTATCTAGTTTAGAATTAGTTTAGTTGTATGAGTATCAGCAATACTTTCTTTGGTTTAATTTTTTTTTCTTTTTTCTGAAGAAGCTTTTGCTGTAGGGCACTTGTGCTCACCAGAGATACAGAGAGAGACAAAGAGACAGAAAGCAAGAAATCGCCCCCCAGGGGGATGGCCATGCTACAATCCCTTCTCCTCCATTCTCCTCTCAGGATCTTGAGCATGCACGCACATGTACCTGGCACGAGTTTAAGCCACCGGGTCTAGGACTCGAACTGCGGTCGACTACATGGGAGTCCAGTGACGTAGCCATTGCACTAACTGCTGGTCCCTGGTATAATTTCATTTTTTTAATTTCCAGATTGTGCTTACATTCACCAGAGAGAGAAAGAGAGCTCTACACACCCCCACCCCCACCACGATGTAGTCATACGTCAATTCTTTTTCTTCCATTTCTCTATTTCTTTAGGATTTGGGATACACATGTATACCTGCTAGGCATGTTTTTTAAGCCTCCAGGGCCAGGATTCGAACTGGAATCAACCATATAGGCTTTGGCTCCGTATGTATGTGGTTTAACTGCTGCTTCTCCAGGGCTGGAAAAAAAAAAAAAAAGTTGGTATTGCATGAACGTAAGAGACTGAGAACCAGAGAGCAAAAGTACCCTCAGTCAGTTCTTGCCATACAGTTAGCCCCTTTCTCTAACCCTCCAGCTCCTCAGGGGCCTTGGTAATCCTGTACATATCCACTGTACCACAGCAACTGGGCCTCAGCATTCCTTCCTTCCTTCCTTCCTTCCTTCCTTCCTTCCTTCCTTCCTTCCTTCTTTCTTTGATTTTTTAAGTTTGTTTATTTCTTCCATGAGCAAGAGAGACAGAGACAGAGCAATAACACCCCCGACAGAGCTTTCATGCTGTAGTCCACTCCCCAGCCTCAGTCAGCCGTTGATCACAGGCACACGCTTGTCCACTGTATTGGAAGGGGGTTGTCTCCCCACATGAACCAGGAACCTTTCCCTGTGTGTCTGCTTCAGAGAACACCATATTTTACCATGGAGCTACCATCCAGTCCCCAGATCCCTTTCTTTAATGAAACAAAGTAGAATACAAAAATTAAATAAAGTACATTGAATGTAGTAAGGCTAAATATAAAATTTAGAATAAAGGCTAGACCATTAGAGCAGAGATTTACCAGAATACAGTGACTTGAAGAAAAGTTTAATTCTCTCATGTAGCATTCCTAAAGTGAGTGCTTTGGATTGGCAGACAGATCTCCACATTTAACTTTAGGGATCCAGATGTTTCCATCCTGTTCCTTCTCTCTCCATGGCAATGTTCCCAGATGTGTAACTGAAGCTAGATCACAGCCAGAAAGAGTGAGAGTGTGGAGGAGCAGGTCCTCAATACCAAGGTTCCGGACTTTCAAGTGTTGCACTGTGCTCACGTTCTGTTGGCAAAAACTTAACTATCTGGTCACACTTAGCAACAAGTGAGGCTGGGAAATGTAGTTTCTAGCTAAGCAAGAATGTGCCTTGCTGTAACCCTACTACCAAAAAAGTAGGAAAAAAACCTATCTGTGGGACCAGCAGTTAGCATAATGGCTATGTCACTGGACTCCCATGTAGTCGACCGCGGTTCGAGTCCCAGACCCAGTGGCTTAAACTCACGCCAGGTGTGTGTGTGCATGCGTGCCCAAGATTCCAAGAAGAGAATGGAGGAAAAGGGATTGCGGTGTGACCATCCCCCCGGGGGGGGTGATTTCTCGCTTTCTGTCTCTCTCTGTCTTCCTGGTGAGCGCATGTGCCCTATAGCAAAAACCTCTCCAAAAAACAGCCAGCCACGTAACTAGTGTATTTTTCTGTCAAACTTCTATATGGGGACACCGTGTTCATGTTGACATGTTCACTGAGTCAAAATGAGAAGTATTGGTTGAGGTTAAAAAAAAAGGGCAAAACAAAACATGAAAGCCATTCAGTGAAGTAAATCAAGCTAAAATTTTAGCAGTAATTTTTACTAATAACTTATGAAACAGGTTTTGGGAGAGAGTTTTGAGGCTAACTACTAATTTGGTATTTCATGTGTTATTATTTGATTCATTACAAAGGTAGCACACTTAACAAATCACCTGTTATTTTACGTTAGAGCATGCACTAATATTTCTATTAGTATATGCTCACTACATGGCTTACTGGTATTTTCTACAGAAATAGAAGAAATTGTAGCATTTCTTAGAACTCTTTTAGCTTTATGTTCCTATCCCCTCACTAGTGCTTGTTCAATCTTCTGTTGTATTTAAATAAATTTTCACTTTTACAGTACCAGTTTATTTAAAAGGCTTAAATGTGCATTGCAAATCAGTCTTTAGTCTGAAAGAGATTTTTTAGGACCCAAAAGAAATTAGGTTAACAACAAGCAGTGAATTTTAATTTTTTAAACGGCCCATGGTTAGCCTAGCCATGGTGGTAGTGCGCAATGGATGCTGCTGCTTGGTAAACTGGGCCTTTGTGAGCTGGGGTTTAGTTGTGCACAGCTGTGGTCCCAGCTGCTTGGAAGGCTGAGGTGGGAGGATTGAGAACTTAGGACCAGTGTGGACAACATAGTGAGACCCTGTCTGAAATAGCTTGTAGTTCCAGCTACTCAGGAGGATGAGGCAGTATGTCACTGGACTCCCATGTAGTCGACCGCGGTTCGAGTCCCAGACCCAGTGGCTTAAACTCACGCCAGGTGTGTGTGTGCATGCGTGCCCAAGATTCCAAGAAGAGAATGGAGGAAAAGGGATTGCGGTGTGACCATCCCCCCGGGGGGGGTGATTTCTCGCTTTCTGTCTCTCTCTGTCTTCCTGGTGAGCGCATGTGCCCTATAGCAAAAACCTCTCCAAAAAACAGCCAGCCACGTAACTAGTGTATTTTTCTGTCAAACTTCTATATGGGGACACCGTGTTCATGTTGACATGTTCACTGAGTCAAAATGAGAAGTATTGGTTGAGGTTAAAAAAAAAGGGCAAAACAAAACATGAAAGCCATTCAGTGAAGTAAATCAAGCTAAAATTTTAGCAGTAATTTTTACTAATAACTTATGAAACAGGTTTTGGGAGAGAGTTTTGAGGCTAACTACTAATTTGGTATTTCATGTGTTATTATTTGATTCATTACAAAGGTAGCACACTTAACAAATCACCTGTTATTTTACGTTAGAGCATGCACTAATATTTCTATTAGTATATGCTCACTACATGGCTTACTGGTATTTTCTACAGAAATAGAAGAAATTGTAGCATTTCTTAGAACTCTTTTAGCTTTATGTTCCTATCCCCTCACTAGTGCTTGTTCAATCTTCTGTTGTATTTAAATAAATTTTCACTTTTACAGTACCAGTTTATTTAAAAGGCTTAAATGTGCATTGCAAATCAGTCTTTAGTCTGAAAGAGATTTTTTAGGACCCAAAAGAAATTAGGTTAACAACAAGCAGTGAATTTTAATTTTTTAAACGGCCCATGGTTAGCCTAGCCATGGTGGTAGTGCGCAATGGATGCTGCTGCTTGGTAAACTGGGCCTTTGTGAGCTGGGGTTTAGTTGTGCACAGCTGTGGTCCCAGCTGCTTGGAAGGCTGAGGTGGGAGGATTGAGAACTTAGGACCAGTGTGGACAACATAGTGAGACCCTGTCTGAAATAGCTTGTAGTTCCAGCTACTCAGGAGGATGAGGCAGGAGGTTCTCAATCTAGTAAGACCCTGTCTAAAAATACACCACTTGGGTGCAAGTACATGAGTCCCTAAGATCCCAGGAGGAGAATGGAGAAGGGATTACAGCATGGCTGTCCCCACTGTGGGGTGATTTCTCATTTTCCCTCTCACTGTCTCTGTCTCCCTTTCTCTCTGACAAGTGCCTGTGCCCTAAGACAAAAACCTCTTAAAAAACTAAACAAACAAACAAACAAACACTGGGGCCAGCAGGTGGCGTGCGGTAAGGTGCTGGACTCCTGCATGACTGACTGCTGTTCAAGTCCTAAAGCCGGCAGCTTGCTTCCTCAATTTCTTTTTCTCTCTCTCTGTCTCTCTCTGGCCAAAATTAAAATAATAATAGTAAATAAAATAAATAACTCTTAAAAGAAATATACCACAGGGGCCAGCAGGTGGCATAGTGGTTAAGACACTAAACATTTCCATGTGACCAACCACAGTTCGAGTCCCAGAACTGATAGCTTTCTCTCTCTCTCTCATCAAATTAAAATGAATGAATGAATAAATAAAATTAAATAAATAATTCTTTAAAAAAAAAAAGAAAGAAATAAAGGAAATGTACCACACACATACTTGGCCTGAGGTTCTTGACCACTTCAGTCTCTGTGTTTATTTTTTTAGGCCTACTGTTATATTCTGGAAAGCATAAGAAAAACTGACAAATACTAGAGGTTGCCAGTTGAATCTGAAAGAGTCTCTGCTAGAGATGGCATAAATGCATGACATAATTTTGATTTAGATCTAGGCATTTAAAAATGTATGTACGTGTGTGTATATAAGGAGAAGGACATTATGTAGACTCGATTCTCTTTTCTAAATTAGAAAGTAAAGCTCTGTGAATGTACAGATTGCAGAGCAGCTACTATTTGCTGTTTTCTTGGCAAGTCATTAATTTGTAACTGCATAAAAACCAAAATATGGGGACCAGCCATTGGCATGATGGTGAGGGGCCTGGACTCCCACGTAACTGGCCACAGTTCAAATCCAGGACCCAGAGGCTTGAAAAACCAAAGCATAGCATGTGATGATGAGTTAATTTCATTTTGTCTTTCTTTGAAAAAAAGCCACATGTAGTGTAGAATGTTCCTATAATGTCTAGAGTTTTTTTTTTTTTTTGGTATCTTTATTTTCTAGATTTTTGGGGAGTATCCAATAGTTCTAATGGGATAATTGATTCATTTTAGTTTGATTAAATGGGCTGCCGAATTAAGATAGAGCACTAAAAGAAGAAGAAAATATCATTGCTTAGGAAAATGTTCTGTCTGTTTGCTTTGTTTTTATTTTATTTGACCCAATATCTATTTGAACTTCTAACTCAACTCTGGTTTTGTGTTTTTGTTTTTTTATCATAATTTTTTTTTTGAGAGGTTTTTGCTATAGGGCATGTGTGCTCACCAGAAAGACAGAGAGAGAGATAGACAGAAAGTGAAAAAATCCCCTCCCAGGGGAATGGCCACACCACAATCCCTTCTCCTCCATTCTCCTCTCAGGATCTTGGGCACGCATGCACATGCACCCAGCATGAGTTTAAGCCGGATCCGGTACTCAAATCGCAGTCAACTACATGGGAGTCCAGCGACAGCCATTATGCCAACTGCTGGTCCCTGTCATAATTATTTTTTAAAGTTGTTTTGTTTTGGTTTTGGTTTTGGTTTTTTTTAGAGAGAGATTTTTCCCACAGGCCGCATGCATTCACCTTAGAGATAGAGGAAAAACAAAGAAAGCGAGAAATCACACCCCCACAGTCCTTTCTCCTTTGTGATCCTCTTAGATTTTGGGCATGCAGGCTCATGTCCCTGGCATGAGTTTCAAGCTGCCAAGTACGGGACTCAAACTGGCCAGCCATGTGGAAGTCCAGTGGCTTAACCACTGTTTTCTCTTTTTTTTTTCACTTAGGAAAACTATGATTTTATTCAGGGCCACAGTTTACCCAGTGATTCTCTATAGGCAAGTGGCTGTACTGATTCTGTATAGCAAATGTACTCTGTAAGATGAGTAACTCTTCAAGCAAACACTTACAAGGGAATGGAGTAAATATTTTTGCCATTGACAGTTTGTTGACAGGTGAACCCTTAGTTAATGCATCAGCTTATTATTAGACCTTGTTCATGTTTTGTATGTGTTTGGCACAGTGCTTACAACTAAAATATCTAATTTTATAATTGGATGGGACCAAAACCAAACAAAATGAATGTTTCCTGAGATGTTGGCTGCATTTTGACAGTGTGGGTACAGCCTTTACCT
The DNA here is from genome assembly GCF_000334495.1 of Tupaia belangeri chinensis. Taxonomy (NCBI): domain Eukaryota; kingdom Metazoa; phylum Chordata; class Mammalia; order Scandentia; family Tupaiidae; genus Tupaia; species Tupaia belangeri. The sequence continues at coordinate 2,561,660 of NW_006159521.1, read as the reverse complement.
TTTATTTTCTTTCTTTTTTATTTCATTTGCTCTAGAGTGTGTGTGCTTATCAGGAAACGGGATGTGGGGAGAAGTGAGGAGCACCCTCCATGAGGGATGGTCACTCCACAATCCCTTCTTCTCCATTACTCCCTACTTTGGGGATTTGGGGGCACACACACACAAGCACCTAGCATGTTTTTCAAGCATTTGGGTCCATGACTCAAACCACTCAGTTGACCATGCTGGATCCACCTGCCTAAACTACCATGCCACTGGCTAGCCCCTTTCACTTTTAAGTTTACTATAGGGCATGTGTACTCACCAGAGAGAGAGAAGAAGGGATTACAGCATGAATGTCCCCAGTGTGGGAATGTACAGATTGCAGAGAGAGAGAGGGAAAGTGAGAAGGCAAGTCACCAAGTCTGGGACTTGAACTGCAATTGGCTGTGTGGGAGTCTAGCACCTTAACCACCATGCCACTCGCTGGCCCCATATAGCTCTTTTTTATGCCATTAGCTGATGGACTCTCTTCTAGTGGGCTCAACCCAAATGTTAATGCTAAATGTTAAAGTAGGATGGTTTAAGTATTGTAAGTTTCCAAGTTTGTAGATAAAGATTTCTATGGTTACTCAAAGTTCTTGTGCATATATGGGGATTCTTAAATAAGTTGGAATAGACTATCTGGCTTCATTCCATAAGCTAGTTATAAAGATGACCTAGTCACTTAAGAACATAGATCAGTACTTCATTCCTTTAAGCAAAGTCCCCTAGGAATTTGAAATGGTGGTTTGTCATTCAGCTGAACAAAACTATTTTCACAAAAACCTAATTTGTCCTTTGTGAAAAAGGAACTAAAAGATTAAAGCCTAAGAATTTGTCCATCTAAAGTTTAGAATTCTAGATTAAAGTCTAGAACTCTCCGTATTTTTATTTTTAAAGGAGTGACTGAGAAGTACTAGTTCTTCACCTTAATGTAAGTAGTTTGAAATGCTTTATAGTTATGCAAAGCTGCATTTTTAGCCAGAAATATTGGCAGTTCTAGTTTATTGAACTTGGGAGTTCTTCCTAAGAAAGAAATTTCTCATTGAGGAAATGTGTTTCTGTAATGTATTTTCTTTCAGATCTGATTTTACTTGGTTGGCTGGAATTATGAGTATAGCCAATGTTCATTCAGAAGGTCATGAAGGCCTAAAATATGGGAGTGGCCATACATGTGAAAGAAGGGAAATGGGTAAAACACAGGCAGAAATTAGCATCTTATTCAGTGTGAGAGTGAGGACAATAGAATTATTCCAGGTTGGATACTGAGGTTTGGTGGAAAGAAATATGACAAGAATGTTTGAAAGAGGTTAATTTAGTTTTAGATATGTGATTTTGAGACATAAGACCATATAGCAGGTCATTAGATCTCAAAAGAGCATATTAAAATCCTCTATAGACTTTTTCCATCTTCAAACACATAGCTGTGGCCACACCTTTCCTAAATGCCAACCCTACTTCACCCAAAATTATGACTTTGGCTTTTAGGGAACATATAAGAATCTTGAAAGAAAAAGGAAGAGTCATTTTTCAAATTATGTATGCCCAACAGCCCCTCTGAAGTTACCGTTTTTGAAGGAAGGGTATAATTTTGGCAGGGAATAGACTCACACATGATTCTGATAAACATAATTTCTGTTCTTCTCCAACCGAATTTGAAGTTATTTATGTTAGTAGGAAATCCAGGTGTATGTTTGGAGTAGGTGTTGTGGTACAGACAGATTTGTAGTCATCTCTGTGGGAGAGACGTCCTGGTATACCTAGAGCCCCTGGCTATTGGAGAGCTCTAGGAAACCGCAGGGTGGAAGGCTAGAACTTGGAGAGCAGAAGGGCCTGAGAGGAGTGTCAGGAAATGCTAGCTAACAGTGCTCCAGGGCACAGTAAAAAGGGAATTAGAAGATCCTTGATGGGTATAAGAACGCTGTTGGGGGACCAGCCATTCCCCCTGGGGGTAATTTCTCACTTTTCCTTTGTCTACCTCTCTTTTCGCTCTGGCTAGTGCACATACCCTATAGCAAAAATCTTTAAAAAAAAAAAAAAAAAGTGCACACAGAATGTTAGGCCCCTCCCAGACTTAATGAAGCAGAATCTATATTTTCTTTTTCTTTAGAATCTTCATTTTAACAGAAATCCCCAGATGATTGATATGGTGCTTTGACATTTAACAGCTGTCCAGTAAAACTGTTCATCCCTAGAAAGCAGCCATAGTGCATGGTTGCACTTGTCTCTCCAGTGTTGTGCAGTGTGTCTTCATTAAGTATCTGGCCAGCAGAGCTTAGCTGCACATGCCTATAATCCTAGCTAATGGAGGCTGGAACAGGATTGCAACACAGCAAATCCCTTTAAAATACCGCTGTCTCACTCCCTTTTCCTCTCTCTCTCATAAAAGAAAATAAGTATATTATGGTGGCCGACAGGTAGCTTCGTGGTTAAGGCACTAGACTCCCACATGGCCAACTGCAACTTGCAATCCTGGACCTGGCAGCTTGCTTTCTCGTTTTCTCTCTCTCTCGTCAAATTTTAAAAAATAATAAACAAAATTAATTCTTTAAAAAAATGTATTTGGGGACCAGCAGTTGGTGTAATGGCTGTTGCTGGACTCCCATGTAGTCAACTGTGGTTCAAGTCCTGGACCCAGTGGCTTAAACTCAAGCCAGGTGCGTGTGCATGCGTGCCCAAGATCCCGAGAGAAGACTGGAGGAGAACGGATTGTGGCGTGGCCATCCCCCCGGGGGTGATTTCTTGCTCTCTGTCTCTCTCTCTGTCTTTCTGGCAAGCGCACGTGCCCTATATCAAAAACCTCTCCAAAAAAAAAGTTATTTAACTAACAAATGTTATTAGTTATTCAACATGTTGAATGAGCACTGACTGTATTCCCTAGGAAGGGAATCATCAGTTAATAAGGTAGAAAATGTTCCTGTCCTTGGGGCCAGCCAGTGGTATGGAAGTTAAGGTACTGGATTCATACATGGCTGACTGCGGTTGGAGTCCTGGACCTGGTGGCTTGAAATTCATGCCGGGTACTTGTGTGTGCATACCCAAAATCCCTAGAGGAGAGTGGAAGAGAAGAGATTACATCATGGCCATCCCCCAGGGGGTGATTTCTTTCTCTTTCACTGTCTCTCTCCCCACTGAGTGCACACACCCAATGGCAAAAACCTTTAAAAAAAAAAAAGAAAGAAAAGAAAATAGATTTAAAAAGAAGATGCTGAAGTAGAAAGACAGCACAGAAATGGGGATGCCAGACTGCCTAGGTTCAAATCCAACTCTGATTCTTATAATAAACTCTGTGAACTAGAACAAGTTACTTATGATCTGGCTTAGCTTTCTCATATGTAAAATAGGGGTGTATAATAGCACCTACCTCCTAATATTGTTATAGGAATAATTACCTTATATTTACATAGTTCTTAGAACAATGTCTAGCACCTAGTAAGAACTGTGTGTGTGAAATAAATAAACATAGCTTAATGGGTTAGAGTTTGGAATTCAAACTGAGTTGTGCTAACTCCTACCTCTCCCACTATACCAAGAAAGTGCCATATCACATGATATGTGTGATATGTTTATGTGTTTAGGGGAGTTGTTTGTTTGTTTGTTTTTATATTTTTGCCATAGGGCACATGCGCTTGCTGGAGATAGACAAAATCAGAGAAAGTGAGAAACCATCCCCATGGGGTATGGCCATGTCACAATCGCTTTTCCTCCATTCTTCTCAGGATTTGGGGCACACACTTACACATGCCTGGCAGGTATTTCAAGCCTCCAGGTCCAGGATTCAAACCACAGTCGTACATGTGGGATCCAGTGCCTTAACCACCAAATCATCTGCTGGCTCTTTATGTGGTATTTTTATCCAAGAAATCTAGTCGTCTTACAAATATTAACCTTATTCTGAACATCCCAACATGTACACTTTTCATTATAAAATGCACTAGTGGCACATGATACAACATTAAGCCCAAGGACTAGGACTATCTACCAAATGTTAGGTTATTTCCTGGGGCAAATATATCATGTGTGATATTAATCAATACATTTTTGCAGGTATTAAAAGTTTGATATACTCAGCATGGGCAAGCCATACCAATAGGAAAAAAAAAATCCACTTTCTATGCTTTAATTCAACAGGTAATTCAGTCATCTCTATGTTGTTAGGATCTGAATCATACTGAAAATTAGTGGTTAGTTTGTAGTTTCTGAGAATGTGTGTTAATTCAAAAGGTAATTAGACTGTACTCAGTTATCTCTATGTTGTTAGGATCTGAATCATACTGAAAATTAGTGGTTAGTTTGTAGTTTCTGAGAATGTGTGATCATTGAAATGCAATCTGTCTTGTACACGTTTTCTTATTATCATGTGTAAAGTCAATAGTAGACTATTAACTTTTTAATGATCATTCTTATTTCATTTTAGATTTTATGTTTACAATAAAAAGAGACGTCTTGTCAACACACCTTACGTGGATAACTCCTATAAATGGGCTGGTGGTGGATTTCTGTCTACAGTGGGTGACCTTCTGAAATTTGGGAATGCGATGTTGTATGGTTACCAAGTCGGGCTGTTTAAGAACACAAATGAAAATCTCTTACCTGGCTATCTCAAACCAGAAACAATGGTTATGATTTGGACACCAGTCCCTAACACAGAGATGTCTTGGGATAAAGAGGGTAAATATGCGATGGCATGGGGGGTTGTAGAAAAGAAGCAAACATATGGTTCCTGTAGGAAGCAGAGGCATTATGCCTCACATACTGGAGGTGCAGTAGGGGCCAGTAGCGTTCTGCTGGTCCTTCCTGAAGAACTGGACCCAGAAGCTATAAACAACAAAGTTCCTCCAAGAGGAATAATCGTTTCTATCATATGTAATATGCAGTCTGTAGGCCTCAATAACACTGCTTTAAAGATTGCCTTGGAATTTGAAAAGGACAGGTCAGACTGATACCTTAATATCAGAGGTGCAAAATGAGCTGGTTTTTCTTTTTTTTTTTTTTTCCAACATTAAAGTTTCAAAATACAGGAGTTTTTTAAAGAATAAATTTGTAATAGAGTATAATTGAATGCAGAAAATTATGTACCTCTAATTGCTTAATTTTGTAACTGTCTTTTATTGTAGAATTAGTTCTTTATACTCAGGGAAGTAGCTATATTGTTTTTACTTTTTGAAAGAATTGTTAACTCTTGAAATAAAATATTCTGGTAAAATGTGTATTTTTTGGATGCATAATATAGAGAAAAATCTCATTCAACAGGAGTCTCCAAATATTCTTTTAATTTGACAGCAGAATCAAGATTATGAGAAATAGTATATTATCTATTCCAAATTAAAAGAACAAACATTTATCATCTCCGTTTCTGAGGCTCAGAATTCAGGAGTAACGCAATCAGGTGGTTCTGACTCTGATTCTCTAAAGAGGTCACAGAACATGGTATCGTGGTCCACTAAAGCAGCGATCCGCACCTCCTGGGCTGGACCGTTACTGGTACTGGAACTGGGCCAAAAAGCCGAAGGTGAGTAGCCAATGAGTAAAGGAAGCCTCATCTGTATATACAGCCACTCCCAATCGCTCACATTACCACCTGAGTTCCACCTCCTGTCAGATCAGCGTATTAGGTTCTAACATTGAAACATGTCAGAAATCCTGATGTTGGGACCAGCATTTAGCGTAATAGCTATGTCACTGGACTCCTAGGTAGTCCACTGCGGTTCGAGTCCTGGACCCGGCAGCTTAAACTCACGCCGGGCGTGCGTGCATGCCCAAGATCCTGAGAGGAGAATGGAGGAGAAGGAATTGCGGCGTGGCCATCCCCCCGGGGGGTGATTTCTCGCTTTCTGTCTCTCTGTCTCTCTGTCTGGCAAGCGCACACGCCCTATAGCAAAAACCTCTCCAAAAAAAAAAAGAAAAGAAATCCCGATGTTCACTCATTGACTCCGTTAATTCCAGTTTGACTTTGAATGCAGTTTTTTGTTTTTGTTTTTTTCTTAACAGAAAGGAAAGTGGAAAATCGCTCCTCTTCCCCCACCCTATGGAGCATGGCCATGCCACAATCCCTTCTTCATTCTCCTTTTGGGACTTTGGGTATGCACACACACATGCCCAGTGTGGTTTTCAAGTCACCAGGTCCAGGACTGAAACTACTCAGTCAGTCATGTGGGATCCAGCTGCCTTAACCTCCACACCTGGCCCCAAATGCAGTGCCATTTTAGTTGCAGGAAAATAAAGTTTCAGGGCTCTCACTGATTCTGCATTATGGTGAGTTCTACAATTATTTCATTATAAATTACAATAATAATAAAAACAAAGTGTACAATAGATGTAACGTGTTTGAATCATCCTGAAACCTATACCCCATCCTACCTATTCCTAGCTGCCTCCATCCATGGAAAAATTGTCTTCCACAAAACTGTCTAAAAAGGTTGGGGACTGCTTCTCTAAACGACTCTCTTAGGGCTGGAGGAAATCCTTCCAGGATGGCTCCCTTGCATGACTAGTGATCAGAGTCAGTTCTCTGGCTGCTGAGTGACAAGAGGCTTCGGTTTGTCACCCCATGGAACTCTCCCTAGAGCTACATGAGTTTCTTCTTCTTCTTTTTTCTTTAATCTAATGTATTTTATTTTATTTATCTTTTAAAAGGGTTTTTGCTATGAGGGGTATGCACTCGCCAGAGAGACAGAGACAGTGAGAGGGAAAGTGAGAAATCACCGCCTGTGGGGATGGCCATGGCACAATCCCTTCTCCTCCATTCTCCTCCTGGGGTCTTGGGCATGCATGCACATGCACTCAGCGAAATTTTCAAGCCACTGGGTCTGGGCTCAAACCTCAGTTGGCCATGTGTGAGTCCAGCAACATAGCCACTATACCATCTTCTGGCCCCTGTCTATTGAATTTTTTTTTAATTTTTAATTTTAACTTATATTTAATCACATATATCTTTACAGTGTCCAACATTGCTATTTCCAGCATGAATACCATGCCTGTCAGTCAAGGTGAAGACATTACTATATACATTGTCATCAACAAATAGCTTTTCATTTTTTGTCAATTAAACATAATTTCTTTTCTTCCCATTCCCCTTCCTCCCTCCCTCCACTACCCACTTCCATACTCCCCTGTCCTTACTATCTCTAGCATCTACAATTGCCCCCCACCTCGCCACTATCCATGCTTCCAGTTTCTGCAATAGAGTATAGACATTAGGTACATATTGAGTGGGGACATACAAAATCTGTCTTTCATAGTCTGGCTTGCTTCACTCAGCATTAAGTCTTCCAGATTCGTCTACTTTATATCAGATGTCAGGGTCTCATTGTATTTTGTGGATGAGTAGTATTCCATAGGGTACATATGCCACATCTTTTCAATCATCTATTTTTGGACATTTGGATTGATTTCGTGTCTTAGCAATTGTAAATAATGCTATAAATAAACATGGATATGCAAGTGTTTTTCCCATTGAGGCTTTTCTATCCTTTGGGTAAATACCTAAGAGTGGAGTTATACTGGGTTGTATGGTAGTTCTGGGTTTTTGAAGAATCTTCATATCGTTCTCTAAAATGGTTGTACTAATTTGCATTCCTACCAACAGTATAGGAAAGTTTCCTTTTCACCAAAGCCTCTCCAGCACTTATCATTATTTATTCTTTTAGCCATTCTGACGGGGGGTTAAGTGGTATCTCATTGTGGTTTTGATTTGCTTTTCCCTTATAAGAGACATCAGGCATGTTTTCATTTGCTTTTTGTCTGTTTATGTGTCTTTTTCAGGGAATTATCTGTTCACCTCATTTTTCCATCTTTTAATTAGATGGAAATTAATTTTTTTTGGGGGGGGGAAGCTATTTGAGTTCCCTGCATATTCTGGCTATTAGTCCCTTCTCTAAGATATAGTTTGCAAATACATTCTCCTACTCTGAGGGTTGTCTTCTCACTCTACTTACTGTTTCTTTTGCTGTGCAGAAGCTTCTCATCCTAATATATCCCACTTGTCTATCTTGCAGACTATTGCCTGTGCTTCGGGGGTATTCTTAAAGAAGTCTTTTTCTATTCCAAGGTTTCTGAGAGTTTTCCTGTGTTTTCCACCAGTACTTTTATAATTTCAGGTTTTATTTTTACATCCTCAATCAATTTTATTTTAGAGTTTTTTTTGTTTTTTTTTGGTTTTTGGTTTTTGGTTTTTGGTTTTTGTTTTTTTTTGCTATAGGGCATGTGCGCTCGCCGGACAGACAGAAAGCGAGAAATCACCCCCCGGGGGGATGGCTACACCACAATCCCATCTCCTCCGTTCTCCTCTCGGGATCTTGGGCACACACGCACACGTGCCCAGCGTGAGTTTTAAACTACCGGGTCCAGGACTTGAACCGTACTCGACTACATGGGAGTCCAGCGACATAACCACTACACTAACTGCTGGTCCCTATCCTCAATCAATTTTTAATTGATTTTTTAATGGTGAGAAATAAGGATCTAGTTTCATTTATTTATTTATTTATTTATTTTTAGAGAAATTTTTGCTATAGAGCATGTGCACTTGCCAGAGAAACAGAGAAAGACAAAGAGAGAGAAAGAAAGAAATTACTCCCCCAGAAAGGATGGCCATGCTGCAATCCCTTCTCCTCCATTCTTCTCTCAGAATTTTGGACACTCATACACACATGCCTGGCATGAGTTTCAATCTGCTGGGTCCGAGACTCGAACCATGGTTGACTATGGGAGTTCAGCGACATAACCATTACACCATCTGCTGGTTCCCTAGTTTCATTCTTCTGCAGGTGGCTATCCACTTCTCCCAGCACAATTTTCTGAAGAGGTTTCTTTTTCCCACTGTGTTGTCTTATGCCCTTTGTCAAGGATCAGTTGGCTGTATGCTTTGGTGTTTATTTGGGGTTCTCGGTTCTGTTCCATTCGTCTGCCTGTCTGTTTTTGTGCCAATACCATGCTTTTTTAATTATCACAGCTTTGTAATATATTTTGAGGTCAAGAAGTGAGATGCCTCCTACTTTATTCCCATTGCACAGCATTACTTTGGTAATACAGGGCATTCTATGCTTCCAGACAAATTTTGTGTTTGTTTTGTTCTGTTTCTATGAGGAATATCTCTGGTAGTTTGATTGGGATTGCATTGAATATGTAGATTAATTTGGGTAGGATTATCATTTTGGTTATATTCTTCCAGTCCAGGAAAATGAGATGTTTTTCCTCTTTTTTGTGTCATTTTTAATTTCAAGTTTTTCATAGTTTTCCTTGTAGAGCCCTTTGATACGTTTGGTAAGGTTTATTCCTAGATATTTTATTGGTTTTGTGACTACTGTAAATGTTTCTCTGATTTGTCTGTTTGTCTATTGTTGGTGTATAAAATTGCTATATTTTTGTATGTTGATTTTGTATCCTGCCACATTACCATATTCATTTATCACTTCCAGGACTTTTATTGTGGATTCTTCATAGTTTCTATTTATAGCATCATATCATCTACAAATAGAGATAATTTCACTTCTTTTTCTGTTTGGATGGCTTTTATTTGATTCTTGTTTGATTGCATTGGCTATAACTTCCAGTAGTACTATGTTAAAAAGGAGTCGAAAAAGTGGGCAGCCTTGTCTTGTTCTGGTTTTTAGTGGAAAAACTTAAAGCTTTCCCCTATTTAGTGTGACGTTAGCTATGGGCTTTTCATGATGGCATTTACTGTGTTGAGGAACGTCCCTTCTATGCCGATTTTGCTGAGTCTTAATCATGAAGGGATGTTATATTTTATTGAATGCTTTTTCTGCATCAATTGATACGATCATATGGTTTTTATCTTTCCTTTTGTTAATGTAATGTATTGCATTTATTGTTTTGTGAATGTTGAGTCATCTTTGCATCCCTGCAATAAAGCCTATTTGGTCATGGTGTATAATCTTTTTAGTATGTTATGGATTGCAATTTGCTAGTATCTTGTCGAGAATTTTTGCATCCATATTCATCAGGGATATTGGCCTGAAGTTTTCTTTTTTTGTCATGTCCTTACCTAGTTTTGGAATTAAGATGATGGAGGCTTCATAGAATGAATTTAGGAGGGTTCCTTCCTTTTGAATTTTTAGAAATAATTTAAGGATAATTGGGGTTAGTTCTTTAAAAGTTTTGTAGAATTTGGAAGTGAAGCTATTGGGACCTGGGCTCTTCCTTGTTGGGAGACTATTTATTACTGATTCAATCTCATTGCTTGTTAGGGGGGTCCATTTAGACTTTCTGTTTCTTCCTGGTTCAATCTTGCTAGGTTATATGTGTCCAGAAATTTGTCTATCTCATCTAAGTTTTCTTGTTTATTGGTATTTTGTCGCTCATAGTATTCTCTGATGACATCTTTGTATTTCTGTTAAGTCTGTTGTAATAACTCCTGTTTCCTTGTGGATTTGATTTATCTGATTCTTTTCTCTGTCCTTCTTGATTAATCCAGCTGATGGTGTGTCAATTTTATTCATCTTTTCAAAGAACCATCTTTTGGCTTCATTTATTTTCTGTATGGTTCTTTTATTCTCTATCTCGTTTATTTTTCCTCAAATCTTTATTTCTCCTGGAATTTTTGTTGTTGTTGTTGTTGTTTTCCACTTCCCTGGGTTGTGTCATTAGGTTGTTCATTTGCCACCTTTCTGCTTTTTTCTTGTGAATTCTAATTGCTATGAACTTTTCTCTTAAGACTGCTTTCACTGTGTTCCATAGGTTATAAACACTTGTTTGTTCATTATTGGTTTCTATGAACCTTTTGATTCAAGTATTAATTTCTTCTATAGTTGTGAAGACATTCGGGAGTAGGTTGTTTAATTTCCATGAGTTTCTAAATTTTTGAGAGCTCTTTCTGTAGTTAATTTCAAGTTTGATTTCATCATGGTCAGAAAAGATGCTGAATATAGTTTCTATACATTTGAATTTGTAAATGCTTGTTTTGTGCCCTTCCATGTGGTCAGTCTTCAAAAATATTCCATGTGGGGGTGAGAAAAATGTGTATACTGTGGTAGTTGGGTGGAAAACTCTGTAGATGTCAGTCAAGTCCACTTCGTGTATGGTATCATTTAGATCTTGTATTGCTTTGTTTATATTTTGCCTAGATGATCTGTCCAGAGGAGACAGCGGGGTGTTGAGATACCCTACAATTACTGTGTTGCAGTCTCTCTCTCCCTCGAGATCTAACAATCTCTCTTTGATGTAGTTAGGTGCCCTAGTGTTGGGTGCATAGATATTTACAAGTGTTATATCTTCTTAGTGAACAAGTCCTTTTAGTACCATATAGTGTCCTTCTTTGCATGAACATCTTAATGTCATAACAGTTGGCTTCCCCCAGAACAAGCAATAGGGAGAGAGGGATAAGGAGAGTCAGCAAGCCAGGGAGCCAGGCAGAAGCCACTGTCTTTAGTCTCAAAAGTCACATACTATCTCAGTTGTCATAGTCCATAGGTCACATAGGACCTGATACAATGTTGGAGGGACTACACATGATGTGAATATCAGGAAGCATGAAGATTATTGGAGATCAACAATCTGACCCCAGTGATTCATGTCTCCCCATACACAATATTTACCTCCTCCTCTTCTTCAGGAGTTTCTTTCCTTTATAACATCAGCTCAAAGGTCAATATTTTATTAGCTAAATAATGTGCAAGTATGAATGAGGCCCTGTGGGTAGTTTCTTAGGTACAGCAATTCAGGTAGAGTTCCTCTTAATCTTAAGATCTATGAACTGAAGACAAGGTATTTACTCCCCACACATGTGACCTACTGTTATACAAAAGATAGAGGATAGTTACTGTAGGCCCTCCTGTGCCAAGAGGGGGAAATGGAAGACAAATGGAGTCCATGGCACTTCTGAAATCCTGTTGAACATAGGTTGGCAGCTTCTTGAGGAGTACTCACTGCTTAGAAATAATTCTTGGCTGTCATCTCTGGGCTCTTGTTTCTGCCCTCTCAATTTTTCTTTTTTCATGAAAGGTAGCATATGTTTTCAGCAGTGTGGTTGTTTCCTCCTGCTTTCTTCTTACAGAACCAAAGGCCTTTTTAATCTCTCTGTCCTTTCAGTCTAAGTTAGCAGTGTTTGTGCTAGCATAATTTTTAAAATATTTTTGCCAGAAGGTACGTGCATTCACTATAGAGAGAAAGAAAGGGAGAAGGGAAGTGAGAAAGCACCCATCCACGGGGTATAGTCACACTGCAGTCCCTTGTCCATTTCTCCTTTCAGGATCTTGGTTATGCATACACATGCATCCAGTGTTTTTCAAGCCATTGGATCTGTGACTCAAACCACCTGGTCAGCCATGTGGAATCGAACCACCTTAACCACTGTGCCACCTGCTGGCCCAGACAATGTGACTTTTTAAGATGTTGATAGTATCCTAAAAATCTTATTTAAGTTTATGCCAATATACTAGAACCAGACCCAAAAATTCCTTCAAAATAGGCTCCTCTCTAACTTGGGAGTTTGCTGAGACAATTAGAGAAAACATATGCTTCATATAAGCCCTATTGTTTAAATAGTTCTTTGAGGTGCCATCTTGATTCTTTTTGAAGTCTTAGGAAGAGATTTTATAGTCACATCCTCATTTTCCTGGAAGTGCCCTTTGAAGCCATTTCTTAAGTTTAGCATCATTTGCCATTCAAAGAGACTGAGAATTTTTTTTTTTGGAGGGGTTTTTTTGCTATAGGGCGTGTGCACTCGCCAGACAGACAGAGAGAGACAGAGAGACAGAAAGCGAGAAATCACCTCCCAGGGGGGATGGTCACGCCACAGTCCCTTCTCCATTCTCCTTGCGGGATCTTGGGCACGCACGCACACGCGCCCGGCATGAGTTTAAGCTGCCAGGTCCGGGACTCGAACTGCGGTCGACTACGTGGGAGTCCAGTGACATAGCCATTATGCTAACTGCTGGTCCTGAGCCTGAGAATTTTTAAAACCACCCATTATTGACTTTTTTTTTCTTTTAGTTCTTCCTTTATCTATCTGTTTATTTATTTATTTATGAAGAGAGTTTTTTGCTATAGGGCATATCTGCTCACCAGAGAGACAGCGAGAAATCACTCCCCAGAGGTGATGACCAAGTCACAGTCCCTGCTCCTTCATTCTCTTCTCGAGATTGTGGGCATGCATGCACCCACGCCCAGCATGAGTTTCAATCCACCAGGTCCAGAACTCGAACTGCAGTCAGTCATGTGGTAGTCCAGCACCCTAACCATTATGCCGCATGCTGACCCACTTTGCTATCTGTTACATGTTATTATAATGAGAAAAACTTGCTCTGAGTGAGTCAGCGAATGAGTAGTGAATGAACATGAAGGCCTAGGACTTTTCAATACATTACTAGAGACTTTATAAACACTGCATTTAAGCTATATAAGAAACTTTTCTTTCTTCAGTAATAAAATAACCTTAACTTACTGTAGCTTTTTACTTTATAAACTAAAATTTTTAACTTTTCACTTTTTAAATTTCAGTATAGTGTGCATATACTTTCCTGAAAGACAGAGAAAGTGAGAAAAGCACTCCCCATGGGAAATGGTCACACTGCAATCCCTTCTTCACCCTCTCTTCTTTTGGGATTTTGGGCAAACATGCACATGCACCTGGTGTGTTTTTCAAGCTGCAGGGTCCAGGACTTGGACAGCACAGTTGGCCATGAGGGATCCAACCACTTTTAACCACTACATCACCAGCTGGCCCAAAAACTTTTAACTTTTTGTCTCTTTTGTAACTAACAGTTTAAAACACAGACATACTGTACAGCTGTACAAAAATATTTTCTTTCTTTATATTGTCATTTTTTTACTTATTTTTTTTTCTTTTTCTTTTTTAACTTTTAAAACTTTTGTTAAAAACTAGGGGCCAGCAGGTAGCATGGTGGTTAAGGTGCTGGATTCCCACATGGCCAACTGTGGTTTGGATTCTGGACCTGGTGGCTTGCTTTCTCACTCACTTTCTCTTTCTCTCTCTCTGGTCAACTGAAAAAAATTAATAAGTAAACTTAAATTTTTTTTTAAATTTTGTTAAAAACTAAGGCACAAGCCTACACCTTGGGATTATCGATATCACTGTCTTCCACCTTATCTTGTCCCACTGCGAGAGCCACGGTAAATGAAATATGAGATTAAATCAAGCACGAGAGAAAATGATGCAATCAAGAGAACTTGGTAAACAGATGTGGAAGGCTGCTGCTTGCCTAGCCCTGCATGCTGTTTTATAGTAAGCTATATTTTTTAAAGAGGGATTTTTGCTATAGGGCAAGTGTGTTTTCTTGAGAGACAAAGACAGAAAGTGAGAAATCACCCCCCACCAGGGGGAATGGCCATGCCGCAATCCCTTCTCTTCCATTCTCCTCTCAGGATCTTGGCCCACAAACACGCATGTGTGAATTTTAAACCCCTGGGTTCAGGGCTTGAACCGCAGTCAACTAAAGTGGGAGTTGAGCAACATAACTATCATGCCATCTGCTGGTCCCACAGTAAGCTATTTTTATAAGTAGAAGTTCACTCTAAAATAAAAGGTATAGTAATTACATAAGACATTACCATATATTATCATTCATAGTTAGGTACTACACTTGTATATGCCTGCCAGTGCACTGGGTTTGTTCACACCAGCATCACTGCGAACACCTGAGTGTTGCGTTATGACATTACTATGGCTATGATGCCACTAAGTGATGGTAATTTTCCAGATCCATTATAACCTTCTGGGACCACTGTTATACATGTGGCCTATTGACCAGAAGTGTTATGTAGCACATGACTGATTGAATTACACAATATGTGGATCCTTGTCTCTGACCTTTTTCATTTAGGATAATGTGTATCAGTTTGTATAAGAAATTACCCCAAAGCTTATTCTCTCATAGTTTCTGTGTTTCAGAAGTTTCAGAACAGCTTAGCTAAGTAGTTCTAGCTCAGAGTCCCATGAGGTTGCAGACAAGATGTCAGCAGGGGATTTGGCAAGCAGAAGGCTTGATGGGGGCTGGAGGGTCTGACGCCAAGAGGCTAGCCCACATGGCTGTATGGAAGAGGCCTCTATGGCTTGTTGGCTTTTGGCAAGAGACTCAGTTTTTCAACACATGGGCTTCTTTATAGGTCTGCTTGACTCTGCTATGAATTTCCTCTGAGAACTCATTAAAGAGAAAGTCAGGCAAAAGGCACAATGTATTTTATAATCTATTTTATAATTTTATAAAATATGCCACCATTCATGCCAAATTCTATTGGTCAAAGAAGAGATCACCCCTGAGTCCGTGAGGAAGAGGAATATATAAAGGCATGAATACCAGTGGGGGGGATCGCTGGGAGTCACCTTAGAGACTGACTGCAGGTGGTTCATTGTAGTGTTAGCATTGGGAAATTTCACGGCCACAGCCATAGATGGCACAGACTGGAGATTACCAGTGTGCCTCTGAATTTAGGAAAAATCAGAAAGAATCAAGGTTTTATCCAGTCTAGTGAAAGAAAGGTTTTCTGTAGTTCTGAGCCTTAGGTCTATTTCTTCTCTTTTTGCTTTAATCTATAAAAGTAAATGGATGGATATCTCTGAGTTGAAGTATGAAGAGAACAGATCCCTGAAATAAATCTATTTCATCTTATTTCTTTCTGTCTTCTCTTGATCTCTAGGTCTTATATTCATGTTTGTCACATTTTTCAATCTATACCCTCTTTGCTAAGCATAAAAATGGCCTGCCTTCTTTTAATGTTATATGAAAATTTAAACATTAAACACTGTCACCAAAATCAAATCAAGTTAACGATCATTTAAAAAATATTTCTGCTATTAAAAGATAAACTTTTTTTAAAATTTGATCAAGTGATATCAATGCAAACTTTTGAACCTTTACACAGAGGATACTGAATGAAAGACCAACTGCCTGGAGCCACCTTAGAGGTGGCATTTCAACAGGGAGAGAAGGTGAGAGAACGTTATCTGGGCATCAGGGAGCAGCGCCTCACAGCTGAACTACAGGGCCGGAGAATCCACAGTGTAGAGCCCGGTGTGTTTAGTGAGTATGTGTTACGAACAAGGCACCTGATGAAGATCAGTTATTTTTCATCTTTTTTAGGATTCTTGTTGAAGCTCTGAGAAGGAGAGATGAACCTTCTCAGAAAATGAGCCAATATACAGATGTCAAGGGGACATGGAGCCTCAATTAGGAATTCCTGTGTAGATATTTTTGCTGCGGTAACTTCATTTCTTATGAAATACTGTTAGAAATAGTGCTGGTTAATTTCTTCATCTCCCCAAATGGTATTTGTGAGAAATAATTCCTGGGACTATCTGGGAAAAGAATAACTCCAGAGAACCTGACATAACCTTGTATTGTTCATTTTCTCTGAAATTTACTATTTGTCAATCGTAGTAGAATATTGGCTACAATTTGCTTTACTCTTCTTGTTTTGTATTGGTTTTATTTTGTGAAACTAAAAAAGTATTAAAAAATACTAGAAAGCCACAAAAGAAACACATGATAAATACCCATATTCCCAGGGACAAGCAAATGTTGTAATGGTTACATCACTGGACTCTCCTGTAATCGACCATGGTTTGGGTCCTAGACCCAGTGGCTAAAAAACTCAAGGGGTGCATGTGTGTGTGTGTGCCCAAAATCCCAAGAGGAGACTGGAGGAGAAGGGATTGTGGTGTGGCTATCCCCAGGCAAGTGATTTATTGCTTTCTGTCTCTCTGGTGAGTACACATGCTCTTTAGCAAAAATCTCTCAAAAAAAAAAAAAAAAAAAAAAAAAAAAAAAAAAATCCAAAAACAACGGGGGGCATCGAGAGAAAAG
>NW_006159521.1:2543279-2544708 GCF_000334495.1 Tupaia belangeri chinensis | reverse complement strand
GAAAGCAAGTGGGTCGGGGACTCGAACTGCGGTCGACTACATGGAAGTTCAGCAACATAGCCATTACTCTAACTGCTGGTCCCAATATCCAGAATTTAAAATCTTAACACTTAGTCAGAATTTTTTATTAAAAAAGTAATAAATATCCATAGTAGAAAAAGCTACAGTACCCACCTTTTTTGTTTTTAGATTTTTTTACATAGAGCATGTATGCTCACTTTAAAGAGACTGAGAGAGAGGGAAAGTGAGTAATCAGCCTCCATAATGCTTCTTCATTCTCCTCTTGAGATTTTGGGCACAAATATACTTGTACCTGGTGTGATTTTCAAGCCACCAGGTCTGGGACTTGAACCACGAAGTTGGCCATGTAAGAGCCAGCACTTTAACCTCCCACACCACCTTTGGCCCTTGCTAAAGTTCCTTTTAACTACCATCAATGGCCCCATTCTTTTTTTGCAGGAATTGGTGTATTATCTGCTGAGTTCATTGTTTAATGTTTTCACAACCGTGTGTATCCATGCCTAATAAATATATAGTATTAATTTGTATTATTTATATTTACACAAATAGTATCACAGTATCTGCCCTTTTCTACAGAGGACTAAATTTTAACATTGTTTTTATAATCTGACCAAGTTGACACATATAAATACAGTTTATTGTAACAGCTATAAAATATTACATTGTATTACTATATCACATTGCACTGCCCACTCTTATTCATGATTTTTTTTACTAAATAGTATAAGCAATGACATAAGGAACATCCTTTTCTTGGGTTGAACTATATGAAATTGCTGTTCCTACAGGTCAAAAACAATTCCATGAGAAGTTTTACATGGTTGAATCTAATTCTGTTGTTTGTATGTCAACACTTTAATATCTAAATTGGTATTTTTTTCTGTACATTGGATTAAAAATGGTACTTGGTTTTTATTCACATTTACCTATAGCTAATAAAATTAGACAGATTTTCCTGTGTTCATTGGCCATTTGGATTTCCTCTAATGTAAATTTCTCATTTATAGTCTGTGCCCATCCGAAATAAAGCATATCTTTAAGAATTCGTAGTAGGGGGCCAGCAGGTAGCATGGTGATTAAGGGTGTTGTACTCCCACATGGCTGACCATGGTTCAAGTCCCAGATCTTGTGGCTTGCTTTCTCACCTTCCCTTCCTCTCTCTCTCACTCTGTCCCTCTCTGGTCAAATTAAAATAAATAATAAATAAAGCTAAATAAAGTAATTTTTTTTAAAAAAAAAAGAATTGATAGTAGACCCCTTTTTACTAAAAGAAAGAGACAGAGTGAGAGAAAGAAAGAGAGAAAAGCTATTAACAGAGTACCTAACTGCAAAAGGCATTTAGCTAAGCTTTTTACACGATACCTTATTTTATCTTCAAAATATCCCAATTAGGAGCCAGCAGGTGATG
>NW_006159521.1:2541959-2542579 GCF_000334495.1 Tupaia belangeri chinensis | reverse complement strand
GGTTTTTGCTATAGGGCGTGTATGCTCACCAGACAGACAGACAGAGACAGAGAGACAGAAGACAAGAAATCACCCCCCAGGGGGGATGGCCACGCCACAGTCCCTTCTCCTCCATTCTCCTCTCGGGATCTTGGGCATGCATGCACACGCTCCTGGCATGAGTTTTAAGCCACTGGGTCCGGGACTCGAACTGCGGTCGACTACATGGAAGTTCAGCAACATAGCCATTACTCTAACTGCTGGTCCCAATATCCAGAATTTAAAATCTTAACACTTAGTCAGAATTTTTTATTAAAAAAGTAATAAATATCCATAGTAGAAAAAGCTACAGTACCCACCTTTTTTGTTTTTAGATTTTTTTACATAGAGCATGTATGCTCACTTTAAAGAGACTGAGAGAGAGGGAAAGTGAGTAATCAGCCTCCATAATGCTTCTTCATTCTCCTCTTGAGATTTTGGGCACAAATATACTTGTACCTGGTGTGATTTTCAAGCCACCAGGTCTGGGACTTGAACCACGAAGTTGGCCATGTAAGAGCCAGCACTTTAACCTCCCACACCACCTTTGGCCCTTGCTAAAGTTCCTTTTAACTACCATCAATGGCCCCATTCCTTTGGCT
>NW_006159521.1:2538959-2541803 GCF_000334495.1 Tupaia belangeri chinensis | reverse complement strand
GCAGGAATTGGTGTATTATCTGCTGAGTTCATTGTTTAATATTTTCACAACCTTGTGTATCCATGCCTAATAAATATATAGTATTAATTTGTATTATTTATATTTACACAAATAGTATCACAGTATCTGCCCTTTTCTACAGAGGACTAAATTTTAACATTGTTTTTATAATCTGACCAAGTTGACACATATAAATACAGTTTATTGTAACAGCTATAAAATATTACATTGTATTACTATATCACATTGCACTGCCCACTCTTATTCATGATTTTTTTTACTAAATAGTATAAGCAATGACATAAGGAACATCCTTTTCTTGGGTTGAACTATATGAAATTGCTGTTCCTACAGGTCAAAAACAATTCCATGAGAAGTTTTACATGGTTGAATCTAATTCTGTTGTTTGTATGTCAACACTTTAATATCTAAATTGGTATTTTTTTCTGTACATTGGATTAAAAATGGTACTTGGTTTTTATTCACATTTACCTATAGCTAATAAAATTAGACAGATTTTCCTGTGTTCATTGGCCATTTGGATTTCCTCTAATGTAAATTTCTCATTTATAGTCTGTGCCCATCCGAAATAAAGCATATCTTTAAGAATTGGTAGTAGGGGGCCAGCAGGTAGCATGGTGATTAAGGGTGTTGTACTCCCACATGGCTGACCATGGTTCAAGTCCCAGATCTTGTGGCTTGCTTTCTCCCCTTCCCTTCCTCTCTCTCTCACTCTGTCCCTCTCTGGTCAAATTAAAATAAATAATAAATAAAGCTAAATAAAGTAATTTTTTTTAAAAAAAAAAGAATTGATAGTAGACCCCTTTTTACTAAAAGAAAGAGACAGAGTGAGAGAAAGAAAGAGAGAAAAGCTATTAACAGAGTACCTAACTGCAAAAGGCATTTAGCTAAGCTTTTTACACGATACCTTATTTTATCTCAAAACATCCCAATTAGGAGCCAGCAGGTGATGTGGTGGTTAAGGTGCTGGACACTCCCAGATGGCTGGCCACATGGTCCCAGACTTGGTGGCTTGCTTTCTCATTTATGTTCTCTTTCTCTCTGTGCCTCTTTCTGGTAAAATTAAAATAAATGAATGAGGGGCAGGCAAGTGTCATGGTGGTTAAAGGCGCTGGACATGGCCAACCATGGTTCAAGTCTCAGACCTGGTGGCTTGCTTCCTCACTTCCTCTCTCTCTCTGTCTCTCTGATCCAACTGGAAAATAATAATGATAATAATAATAAAGTTAAATAAAATTCTTTTTAAAAAAGTGAATGAATGAATAAATAATATTTTAAAAAAGTAGAAATTATTATCCTTGTTTTCCCAAGGTCACAAACTATTCACCACTAGATCTTGTTTCACACCCATCTATATCTGTTTTAACCATTATCCTAACTTCCCATTTAAAAAGCATCTCTAGAAATTCACCAAATCCAATAAAAATCACACTCAGTGGCATGCAATTTTATTTATGCAATGTTTAATAAATAAGTAAATGGATATGTGAAGAAATCACAGTCATGTGGGAGTCCAGTGTCCTAACCACCATGCCACCTGTGGGCTCTACAACGCTCGCCAGACAGAGAGCGACAGACAGAAAGCGAAAAATCATCCCCCGGGGATGGCCACGCTGCAATCCCTTCTCCTCCATTCTCCCCTCGGGATCTTGGGCACGCACACACACACACCCGGCGTGAGTTTAAGTCACAGGGTCCGGGACTCGAGCCGCGGTAGACTATGTGGGAGTCCAGTGACATAGCCATTACGCTAACTGCTAGACCTGTCCGGTGTGAGTTTTAAGTCACTGGGTCCAGGATGCGAACCACGGTTGACTACATGGGAGTCCAGCGACATAGCCATTACACTAACTGCTGGTCCCTACAATGTGGTTTTTTTCAAAGCATGCATGCACCATGTGTGATAATGAAATCAAGGACATTACCACTGTCTTCATCTTCATCAAGGAACATTATATTGTGCACCTTCAATTTTCATTCTTATTAATGTAGCTAGGTAGATGATACATAGGCAAATGCCCTTTTTAAAATGTTTTAGTTGTGCTATTTTATAGTTATTTGCCTTGTTTACATGCATCCATGTGTCTGTTAAACATATTTTCCTGAGGCTTTCCTCCCACCCCAGTCGCCACCCCCACCCCCTCCTAAGCAGTCTCTGGTAGCTACATTGCCCTCTCTACTTCTGTGTCTTTCAACTGTTGATTTCTGCCATAGAGACAGACATGCAGACATTCATTCGGTATATGTTAATAGGTACATCCTGTATTTGTCTTTCATAATTTGGCTTATTTCACTTAGCATTTAACCATCTAGATTTGTCTACTTGAATGACAGGATCTCACTGTTCTTTATGGCTAAGTAGGATTTCTTTGTGTATGTGTGCACATTTTCGTATTCCAGTCATCAGTTCTTGGGTACTTAGATTAATTCCATTTTTTAGGTATTGTGCATGCCATAATAAACATGAATGTGCAAGTGTCTCTCGAGCAGAGTGACTTTGAATAAGTTCCCAGGAGTGGGACTACCAGGTCATATGGTAATCTATTTGTAAAATGTTTAAGAACGTTCATACTTGTGGAGAACTAGCTTGTGTTCACACCAGCAGTGCACAAGCATTCCCTTTTCTCCACAACCTTGTCAGCACTTGTTCTTTTTTTTTGATCCTAGCCATTCTGAGTGGGGTTAGGTGATAACCTCCTTGTGGTTTTTATTTGCATGTCCCTTATAGTAAGAGATGACACAATTTTTTTTAAACCTCTTTTTTTATTTTTATTTTTATTTTTATTTTTTGAGAGTTTTTTGCTATAGGGCGTGTGTGCTTGC
>NW_006159521.1:2537854-2538846 GCF_000334495.1 Tupaia belangeri chinensis | reverse complement strand
CCACGCGCGCCCGGCGTGAGTTAAAGCCACCGGGTCCGGGACTCGAACCACAGTCGACTACATGGGAGTCCAGTGACATAGCCATTACACTAACTGCTGGTCCCAAGATGACACAATTTTTCATATGTTTTTTTTTTCCATTTGTATGTCTTTTACTTTTTTAGTTTTTTTTTGTTTTGCTTTTTGTTTTCCCTAATAGGGAGTGTCCACTCACTGGAGAGAGTGAGAAACACTCTTCAAGGAGGGTGCTCACACCACAGTCCCTTCTTCGTTCTCTTCTCAGGATTTTTGGGCATGTCAAATACATGCGCTATGAGTCTGGTACCCAAACTGCATAGTCGTTCATGTGGGATCCAGTGCTCCAACCACCATCCCACCTGCTATCCCCTATATGTCTTCTTTTGAGAGTTGTCTATTCAGGTCAATTGCCCATTTTAACATTGGATTATTAGTTTTTTAGTGGGTGAGCTGCTTGAGTTTCCTATATATTCTGGTTATTAATCTTTTATCCAAAATACAGTTTGCAAATATTTTTTCCCATTCCGTGGATTGCCTATTTGTTTTATTTGCAGAAGTTTTTAAAAAATTACTTGTTTATACATTCAATTGCTATACATTTAGATTGTAAAGAGATTTTACCCAATGTGATATACACCACACTCCAGGCGAATTGAGAATACTATGCACAACATCATCAACAGACAACAAATCGTATCTGTGTCCCACAAATGTCTTACTTCTCCCCCCCCATTTCCTTTCCTATATTCTTCCCCTCTCCCACTCTCCTTCCACTTCGTACCCAGTGTCCAAAACAATTTTCAATGTTTTTAGGTCCTCCAGTCCTTCAGTCTCTACCATAGAGTGAGGACAGTCGGTATATGCTAAGTGGAGACATACAATGTCACTGTCTCATAACCAGACTTGCTTCACTCAGCAATAAATCTTCCATGTTTGTCCACTTTCTATCAAATGCTAGGGTCTTGTTTTTTTTT
>NW_006159521.1:2535632-2536237 GCF_000334495.1 Tupaia belangeri chinensis | reverse complement strand
GGTAAGGAAGTGAACTGCCACCCACTCCTCTTTTTGTGTAGGATTGCTTTGACAATACGGGGTCTTTTATGGTCCCAGACAAATTCTATGGTTGTCTTTTCTAGATCTGTGAAGGATGTCTCTTGTAATTTTATAGGGATTGCATCAGACACGTAGATTAATTTGAGTAGGATTGCCATTTTGATTATATTAATTCTGCCAATCCAGGAACATGCGATATCCTTCCACTTTTTTGTGTTCTTTTTCTATTTCTTTTTTAAGATTTTCATAGTTTTCCTTGTAGAGGTCTTTGATTTCCTTGGTTAGTTTTTTTCCTAGGTATCTTAAACTTTTTGTGGCAATGGTAAATGAGATTACTTTCTTCAGTCCTGTTTCTGCTTGTTGTTTGTATATGGAAATGCTATAGATTTTTGTAAGTTAATTTTATATCCTGCCACTTTACCATATGCATTTATTACTTTGAGAAGGTTTTTTGTGGATACTATTGGGTCTTCTATATATACAATCATGTCATCTGCAAACAGATAATTTCAACTCTTCTTTCTCTATAGAAATGCCTTTTATTTCACTCTCTTGTCTGATCGCATTGGCTAAGACATCCAGTA
>NW_006159521.1:2528293-2535564 GCF_000334495.1 Tupaia belangeri chinensis | reverse complement strand
TATAGGAATGATTTTTGTTTCATTCTCTTGTCTGATCACATTGTCTAGGATTTCCAGTGCTATATTGAATAGAGGGGTTTTTTAAATTTGTTTTTAAAGAATTATTTATTTAATGTTTTATTTATCATTACTATTATTATTATTTAATTTGACCAAAAAGAGAAAGAAGAAGCTAGAAAGCAAGTCACCAGTCTGGGACTTGAACCATGGTTGGCCATGTCGGAGTCCAGCACCCCATTCAACACACTAACTGCCAGCCCCTTTGCAGAAGTTTTTTAGCTTTATGTAATCCCACTTGTCTATTTTGGGAGTTGCTGCCAATATTTTAGGGGTCTTATTTAAGTAATCTTTGCCTACCCCAATGTCTTCAAGTGTTTCCCCTGTTTTCCACAAGTACTTTTATAAAACTATAGTTTGAGGTTTTACATTTAAATCTTTTATCTGATTTAGTTTTTATGAACAGTGAGAAATAAGGGTGTAGTTTCATTTTCTACAGATGGATATCTAGTTTTCTTAGCACATTTTTTGTCGGAAAAAACTGTTTTCTCTACTGGATTATCTTGTGTCCTTTGTCAAAAATCAGTTGTTCATTTTTAAATTTATTTCTGGATTCTCTATTTAGTTCTATGGAGTATGTGTCTGTTTTTGTGCCAGTATTGTGACATTTTGCTTATTACAACTTTGTAATATACATTGAAATTGTGTAATGAGATATCTCCAACTTTATTCTTTTTGCAAAGTATTGCCTTGATGTGAGGTCTTTTCTGATTCTAAATTTTGATTGCCTTCCTTTTTCTGTGAAGAATGTCACTGTT
The DNA here is from genome assembly GCF_000334495.1 of Tupaia belangeri chinensis. Lineage (NCBI taxonomy): Eukaryota > Metazoa > Chordata > Mammalia > Scandentia > Tupaiidae > Tupaia > Tupaia belangeri. The sequence goes on along the minus strand of NW_006159521.1, from coordinate 2,534,749 downwards.
AATTTGATAAAAATTTACATTGAATTTTAAAATTAACCTTGGTAGTATCAATATTTTATTGATTTTTCTCATTCAAGAACTAATTCTATTATTAGTGTGAGTTTCAAGCCACTGGGTCTGGGACTCAAACTGTGATTGGCCATGTGAGAGTCCAACAGTGTAACTGCTACACCATCTACTGGCCCCAATTTCTATGTTTTCTTAAATTTACCAAAGGGCATGTGCACTTACAGGTGATTTCTCACTTTCTCTCTCTCCCTGTCTGTTTCTGGTAAGCACATAAGCCCTATAGTAAACTAAACTAAAAAAAAAACCAAAAAACAAAAAACCCACATATGATCACATCAATTGATGCAGAAAAAAAATTTTGATAAAATGCAACATAATTCAGGATTAAGACACAAAAAAATAGAAGGTATTTTTGATAAAATGCAACATAATTCATGATTAAGACACAAAAAAAATAGAAGGTAATCCCATTATTGGAATTAGAATAATGGAATTAGATAATTATTATCTAATTCCATTGTTGGTATCAGTTTTAATTTTCCTTTAGTTTTTCAGTTTCCATTGTAGAGGTCCTTTATCTCTTTAGATTTATTGCTAAATCCTGAGTGTGTGTGTCTGTTGTAAATGTTTTAATTCTGCCTCAGTCCATTTATTGTTGGTGTACAAGAAAGGGATCATTTTTATTTTTTCTTTAAGAATTATTTTACTGGGGCGAACAGGTGGCTTGGTGGTTAAGGGTGCTGGACTCCCACATAGCCCACCACAGTTCGAGTCCTGGACCTGGTGGCCTGCTTTCTCATTTTCCGTCTCTCTCTCTCTGGTCAAATTAAGAAATATTAATAAATAAAATAATTCTTAAAAATAAAAAAGTACCTTCTATTTTTTTGTGTCTTAATCCTGATGTGATGTCGTATTTTATCAAATATTTTTCTGCATCAATTGATATGATCATATGAGGTTTTTTTTTTTTTAGTTTAGTTTAAGTTTAGTTTACTATAGGGCTTATGTACTTACCAAAGACAGGGAGAGAAAGAGAGAAATCACCTGTAAGTGCACGTGCCCTTTGGTAAATTTAAGAAAACATAGGAATTGGGGCCAGTAGATGGTGTAGCAGTTACATTGCTGGACCCCACATGGCCAATCGCAGTTTGAGTCCCAGACCCAGTGGCTTGAAACTCAAACTGGGCGCATGTGCAGGCATGCCTTTTAATTTAGTTTAAGTTTAGTTTACTATAGGGCTTATGTGCTTACCAGAGACAAGACAGGGAGAGAAAGAGAGAAATCACCTGTAAGTGCACGTGCCCTTTGGTAAATTTAAGAAAACATAGGAATTGGGGCCAGTAGATGGTGTAGCAGTTACATTGCTGGACCCCACATGGCCAATCGCAGTTTGAGTCCCAGACCCAGTGGCTTGAAACTCAAACTGGGCGCATGCGTTTGCTCGTCTGGGAGAAAAATGGAGAAGGGACTGCTGTGTGGCCATCTCCCTGGTGGGTGATTTCTCACCTGTTCTCTCATTGTCTCTGTTTTTCTCTCTCCAGCGAGTGTACATACCCTAAGGCAAAAACCTCTAAAAAAAAAAGAAAGAGAAAACATAGGAATGAATTTTCATGACCTATGGATTAGGCAATGGTTTCTTTTTTCGTTTTCTTTTCTTTTAATTTATTTATTTATATTTGACCAGAGAGGGACAGAGTGAGAGAGGGAGAGAAAGCTGCCAGGTACAGGACTTGAACCATGGTCGACCATGTGGGAGTCCAGCGCCCTTAACCATCACATCACCTGCCGGTTGGTCCCCTAGGCAATGGTTTCTTAGGACACAAAAAACAAAAGCATCAAAGGAAAAACATAAACTGACTTCATAAAAATTTTCTAAATTTGAGTTTCAAAAGACAAAAAGTGAAAAGACAACCCATAGAATAAAAGAAAATAATTGTAAATACATACGTACGGGACTTGTATAGAGAATAAACATAATGTATTTTTTAAATTTAGCTTTATTTATTTAATTAATTCATTAATTTTAATTTGACCAGAGAGGAATAAAGAGGAAGAGACGGGAAGTGAGAAAGCAAGGTGCCAGGTCCAGGACTCCAATCACGTCAGCCATGTGGGAATCCACTGCCCTTAACCAACACACCATGTGCCAACACCCATAATGTATATTTTTACAGCAGAGTATCATTCGGTCATAAAAAGGAATTAGGATCTCCCCAGTAGCACAGTGGTTTAGTGCTGTGCATTTGGAGCTGACTACTGTTCCAGCCCCAGCGCCAACCCCACATGCTTGGAGAACACACCAGGCCATGTGTGCATGTGTACCAAATATCCTGAGAAATGGAAGAAAAAGGATTCAGTTATGACCAAGACTCAGTGGGCAATACTCCTCCACTACTACCCCAACTGCTTCTGGTAAGTACATGTACTCTCTAGCAATTAAAAAAAAAAATTTACTGCTACATACTATAGCATTATGGCCATTGAAAACATTATGCTGGGGTCAGCAGGTAGCATGGTGGCTGGGGGCACTGGACTACCACATGGCCAACCACAGTTCGAGTCCCAGACCTGGTGGCTTACTTCCTCACATTCTCTGTCTCTCTCTGTATCCTCTCTGGTCAAATTAAAAATAGATACACAAAATAGCCAGAAGAGTTAAATCCATGGAGACAAAAAGTACAATAGATTAGTGTTTGCCAAGAGCTAGGAAGACACAAAAATGGAGGTGAATGCTAGTGGATATGGAGTTTCTTTTTGGAATGATAAAATGGTCTGGGATAAAATACTTGTGATGACTGCACAACTTTATGACTATGTTAAAATCTACTGAGTTTTACATTGTAAAAGGTTGAATTTTATGAGATCTGAATTATATCATAAAAAGGAAAAAGAATTAGAACTTTATCATGATTTTCAGGGGCAACCAGATACAAAATCATGTGCTACCTGACCTGCTCAGAGATTAGAATTCCACTTTATTTTTAGCCACCTTTATGTAACTGCTTATCCTATTTATGGAAGGTTTATTTTTAAAATAATTTATATAAAGAAATGCAATCAGTATAAAGAATATTAAAAACATTCAGTAAATAATGTACATGGCTGACCCTTTAGTTTGGCCAAGTCCTAGTGTCCATTTTTCAAACCCAGTTAAACACTGTCTAGTAATTAAGTAAAACTTACTTCACCAGTTTCTAATGCCAAGTATCTATGATTTAATTAACACTTCAACTACATTATTTAAAGTACAGTTTATTTTAATACTTTTCCAAGGGAATTTTCAGGAATCTGTCCTTTAGATGAGTTACAACAGGTATAACTCCTTTATCAAAGGCCATCATTCCCACTGGCTTCCCTTATCACAAAGGTTCCTAAACTCATGAGTTGTTGAGGTGCCTTGGGCACCTTGGATAAAAAGTTCATACTTGACTTTTTTTGGACACCATGTATAAACTACTTGCTCCAGGTATTTCCGTTTTAATTGATGTCACATCTTTGTGAAGTTGGGGACTCAGGCCATGGCTACAACTTAAAAATTACTATATAAAAATCAATGTAGAAGGGAACCAGCAGTTAGCATAATGGCTATGTCACTGGACTCACATGTAGTCAACGGTGGTTCGCGTCCCGGACCCGGTGGCTTAGAACTCATGCCAGGCGCGTGTGCATGCGTGCCCAAGATCCTGAGAGGAGAATAGAGGAGAAGGGATTGCGGTGTGACCATCCCCCCTGGGGGGTGATTTCTCGCTTTCTGTCTCTCTGTCTCTCTCTCTGGCGAGCACACATGCCCTATAGCAAAAACTTCTCAAAAAAAAAAAAAAATCAACTAAGAAGAAATAAGGATCAGGTCAGTCCCATAGCTGGAATCAACATGGCTTGACCACACAGTTTGAATCCCAGAATCCGCATCCTGTGTGTGCATGTCCTAAATCCTGAAAAGAGATGGACAAGGAAATGTAGCATGACCATGCCTCACTGGAGAGTACTGTCTCTCCCCCTCTCTCTAATGAGTGCATAAGCCCTCTGGCAAATATATAAATATATACCTATATAAATGTCTCCATAGATATTATAACAAAACTATATTTAAGGGGCCAGCAGGTGGCATGGTGATTAAGTTGCTGGACTCTCACATGGCCAATTGTGATCTGAGTCCCAGACCTGGTAGCTTGCTTTCTCACTCTCTCACTTTCCCTGTGGTGAGTAAACATGCCCTACAGCAAATAAAATAATAATAAAATTAAATAAGACTATATTTAAAATTAACAAGTAATGGACTTATTTACATTTGTAATCATCTAGTTCAATTTACAGCAACTTGGAAATGGACTAAAAATCAAATATTAAGGAGCTTGCATGTGGCATAGTGGTTAAGGTGCTAGACTCCCAGATGGCCAACTATACTTTGAGGCCTGACCATGTAGCATGCTTTCTCACTTTCCCTCTTTCTCTCTGGTCAGATTAAAAATGATAATAAACTGAATTTTTAAAATTCAAATATTAAGAGTTTTTACACTTGAAATGAGACAAAGACAAATCAACATATTTTTAAATATTTAAACCAAATCCACTTGTACAGTATAAACGTAGAGCACACTCACACATTCAAAAACGGGGAGAGAATTTAGTCATAATCAAAACTTTATTGAAAAACTGACACCAAAATAGGATATCATTGTTGTATACCTTACAAAATCAAACATAATTACATTATCTTGGCAGATTAACTAGAATTACTGAACTTATGATAAGGCTTTCTGTGAGAAAACAACAAATTTAGCAAGTTGCGTAGATCATTAGTGTTGCTTTCTTCTAAATGAACAACCTACAAAGAATAACAAAGAGTATATTAAATAGAAGTTTACACTATCTTTGGTGTAATTTTAGGGACAAAAAGCACTTCAGTAAAAACTTAAGTTTTAGGAATATTAAGAGTAATATGCATATAGAGTCTTTATCCTTTCATACCAGAAACTTGCTATACGAATTCTGCTGTATCTGAGTTTATGTGACTATTAACTGTCCTGTTTCTCAAATGCTATAATGGAGTCTCAAGACGATGAGCCTGAATTCACCACTGAAAACTGTTTCATGAAAGCTACCAAAAGATCTGCTCTTCACTTTTAGGAACTCTTCTGAATAGTTTTTCAAGTAAGTGATTTTGATTAGCGTTCTTTTCAGCTCTATTAGAAAAACTGTAGTTTAGATGTACTCCTTGAACCATGTTTGATATATGGGCACAAAATTCCAAGATCATGACATGATCTTAAGGTTTCAGCTTAAGATCATGACATGATCTTAAGGTTTCAGAAACCTTTCAAGTACATTTTAAGTGCAGTATTCCTCTTAAATATCCTATGCTGACTGTACTTACATCTTGCCACGTCACACCACCAAATCTTAAGATTTGCTTCCAGTCTACTTGTCATTCCTAGTGAAAACATGGACTTCAAGGGCCCTCAAAATATCACAAGCAAATTTCAAATATTATGGAACTTTCAATCTGTAAGTATTACTATTGAAAATGGCACACATAATCATTTCTTTATTTAGTGTACTAAAGTGAAAGAGGAGTTAAAATTCAATTTCTTTATTACCCATTAAGTAGTTGCTCATAAGTATAAAACCTCTGTCAATTTAATTTATACATTAGTTACCTGTTGCTTAGCTGGCAATGATAAAAAAAAAAAAAAAAAAAATATAGGTACCAAATACATATGAAACAAAATATTTGCAAAAGAAATTATGGTTTTAAAAATCCCTACATCTTGGGACCAGCAGATGGCATAATGATTAAGTTGCTGGACTCCCACTTAGTCAACCCAGGTTTGAGTCTTAGACCTGGTGGCTTCAAACTCACACCAGGCACATATGCATGCACGCCCAAGATCCCAAGGAGAATGGAGGAGAAGGGAAAGGAGCAGCATGGCCATCATCCCGAGGGGTGATCTCTCACTTTCTGTCTCTCTGGGGAGCACACGTGCCCTACAGCAAAAATCTCTCTCTAAAAAAAACCCATTATGTCCTACTATATGTAGTTATTCTTTTGTTTCCATTGTGATTTTTCTGAGAGAGATATTTTTGCTATAGGGTAGAGCACTCACTGGAGAGAGAGGGAGAAAGAGGGAGACAGAGAGGGAGAAATCACCCCCACGGGGCGGGGATGGCCACTCTACAATCCCGTCTCTTCCATTCTCTTCTAGGGATTTTGGGCATGCACACACATGCACCAGTGTGTTTTAAGCCACTGGGTTCAGTGCTTGAACTGCGGTAGACTACGTGGGAGTCCAGCGATGTAACCATTACATCATCTGCTGGTCCCTCCATTCTGATTTATGTTTAATTAATTCCACATTAAGTAAACTTACGCCAGGCGCATGTACATGCATGCCCAAGATCCCAAGAGGAGAATGGAGGAGAAGGGACTGCAGCACAGCCATCCCCCTG
>NW_006159521.1:2525699-2528250 GCF_000334495.1 Tupaia belangeri chinensis | reverse complement strand
GGTTAATTGCTTGCTTTCTGTCTCTCCCTGCCTTTCTGGGGAGCGCATGTGCCCTATAGCAAAAACCTCTCAAAAAAAAAAAGAGTATAAACAAGGCACTCTTTACTGAAAGAGCGCATAATGAAAGGTAACAATTATTTAATTTCTTTCAACTTTTATAGAAAAGATGGAGACATTTATAATCATAAAATCTCATTGATGGATTAGGAAGTGCCAAATGCTGTACCTTCTGTGAGTCTGGCCTTTCCCCCAGTTGGCTGGCACAGCACTGTTGAACACCCGACACACAGAACCACTGTCTGAGCATGACTGAAGACCGTAGTGATCTTGTAGCAGCCTAAAAACAGAGCAATATTAAAATTGAATGCGGGGGGCTGGCTGGTGGCATGATGGTTAAGGCAGTTGGATCCCACACAGCCAACTAGGCAGTTCAAGTCCTGGGCCTGGTGACTTAAAGAACACACTGGGTACATGTATGTGCCCAAAATCCCCAGAGGAGAAAAGAAAGGACTGTAGCATTACTACCCCCCATAGGTGTTGCTTTCTCACTTTCTGTCTCTCTCTGTAGACTGCACATGCAAACATTTTTAAAAAGAAAGAAAAGGAGGAAAAAAAATAAACACCCATTCCACATATTTCTAGTAATGCTGAGTCATTGGAAAAATCACAACACATCTTTTCTTTGTTTTTCTATGTAAAAACAATGCATAATTTTTCAGAGTCCAATATATATTTCCTATAAAAGACTGAGAACTTGAGTACCATACAATAGCAAGCCAAATATGTTTTCTAGTAGTCATGTGAAGTGATTTTTTTTTTAAAGGTGAAATTAATATATTTTCTTAACTCAGTATTTTCAAAATACTATCATTTCAACATGTAATCAATATAAGGGGTTTTTTGTATATGTGTCTACATCTTCAAAAATCTCAGTGTATGGGGGACCAGCAGATGGCATAATGGTTGTTGCTAGATTTCCACATAGCTTACCACAGGTTTGGGTCCTGGACCCAGGGCTTGAAACTCATGCTGGGCACATGTGCATGCATGCCCAAAATTTCAAGAGGGATAGAGACCGGATCTCGGCATGGTCATCTCCCCAAGGCATGATTTCTCGCTTTCTGTCTCTCTGTCTCTGTCTCTCCAGCAAGCACACGTGCCCTACAGCAAAATATCTCTCCCTAAAAAACAAAACAAAACTAAAACACCTCAGTGTATGTATTACATGTAAAAAGCATTTCCATGTGGGGGCCAGCAGGTGGTGTGGAGGTTGAGCTGCTAGACTCCCACAGGGCTGACTCCAGTTGAAATCCCAGACCTGGCAATTTGAAAGCCATGCTGGGTGCCTGTGTATGTGGGCCCATGATTCCAGGAGGAAAGACTGGAGAATGGAGGGGAAGTACCTTCCCCTCTCTGTCTCTCTCTCCAGAGCACACATACCTTATGGCAAAACTTTTTTTTTTTTTTTTTGAATAGTCCCTCTGTAAAAAGCCACAGACAAGTGCCAGGTGATCACATATGGCTAATGGCGGCAGTACTGGGAAGCACAGTTCTAGACTAAAAAAGTCAACATACTTTTCATGGCCTTAGGCTTAGCTGCATACAGCAGAAAATGACTTAGTAAGTCTAATATATTATCCTCCCGCGATGCCCACCTTCAGCGCTACCCCCCAAACGACCTGGTATCGATACTATGAAAATATCCTAAACTATTTTCCATTCTGTAATCCCACTTCTATGCAACAGAGCGTCCTAACATATCTAAATATGCACACCCCACTAGCAACCCCTATAGAAGTTTTCCTGAAAAAAAAAGAAATTTGAAATTTTACCTGGACATTTTACATCCATGAAGTAAGAATTTGGACTTTGAACTAGCCGTTTCTTTTTATGTTTTTTCTTTTCCTCTTCCAAGGACGGATGTAGTAAATCTCTAGCCAACTGAATAAAAAAGCACATGATCACTGTCAGAATTAAACCGTAACGCTGACGGATTTACGCATACGTGAAAAATACATGCGAAAACAAGAATAGCAGTCACACTCGTCACAGCAAAGCTTCGGATGACAGTCAGGTTTTAAAGCTTGTTAACTTTCATCGATATTTTTAATGATGTTGGGCTCTCCATGTCCCATGACAGGGCGTTTTATGAGATCGGGAAACATCCGGTTAGCCCTCTCTCTCCTGGCCTCAACTGAAAACAGTCTTCAGTAACACGCTGCCGAGGCGCCGGAGGAGCGGCGTGCCCGGGCTGCGGACCCGCCGGGACCGAGACGCCGGCCCAGGGCGGCTTGTGCCCCGGGCGCGACATATGCTCGGGCACGCGAGCTCGGAGTCGCGGAGGCGTGACCGCCCTGAGGGCGACTGCGAAGACAGTTTTGGAAAAGCAAACCAGCAGGAAATCGCTTCCTCGAGAAGGCAGAGAGCGGGCGAGGACCCTGGAGCCCGAGGAACACCAACGGACTCGAGAGCTCACAGCGTCGCGGGCGCCCACTAAAACCAGCCGGCGCGGAGCTCTCCCGGCCGCCGACTCCGGATCGCAGCCCAGGGC
>NW_006159521.1:2525316-2525558 GCF_000334495.1 Tupaia belangeri chinensis | reverse complement strand
GGGGGCCCCCCCCGAGCCCCGGGGGCCGCGGGGGGCAGTCGGCCACACCCAGCCCCTGGACCCCCGGCCGACAGAGGACCCCAGAGCAAACCCTGAGCTCGAAGTAAACAACTCACAGGCATCTTGATCCTTTCGCGAGCCCCGACAGTCCGGATCTGTCAGGCGACACTCCTAACGAGCCCACGCGATCAGGCGCTGGGCAGCGACTTCCGGGATAGAGGAGGTTGGGAGGAGCGGCGGGG
>NW_006159521.1:2493391-2523097 GCF_000334495.1 Tupaia belangeri chinensis | reverse complement strand
GCCCAAAGCCTTCCCGGAGCCCGGCGGGCCGCTCGCCGAGGGTCCCGGGCACTCAGCGGGTCCGCTCAGGGTTCACGCTGCGTCTGGACGCGTGGGGCGTTGCGACTCTTCTCCGTTCTTCTACGTATTAGAAAAATAGCAGTATTATGAATGTTGATGTGGGTGGGCGAGATTGTATGAGAGGCTCATATCCCTGCGCACGCCCTTCCACGTGTAGGGTTCAAAGTTCTCTGCCGCGTGCGGCCAAGCCTTAGCTTAGCTCTGCAAAAGTTTTACACCCCTCGTTCGCGCGGTGCCAACATCGACAGGCCCACTTTCTGCCCTCTATATTGCGGGTACTTTGCGGAGCGGACAACTCAGGCCTGAAAAAGCTGCAAATGTCACTGATAACCGGACAGAAAATATATCTGATAAGGACATGCTCGAAGTGTGGGTGTGAGCGGGAATAGGAAGTTAAGACACCAGGGAAATGCTTGACCAGAAAAGTGGCCTAACTGGACGTTCCGAATCACCTTTTATTTCTTTGCAGAAAGAATACAAGTATAGTGTGCACTTTGGAAAGTGCAGAAAATGGGGGGGGGGGATTAAATGAACATTCAGAGATAAACATTAACTTCTGACTTAGGGCCTTCCAAACATTTTACTCACTTGCATATAGGTTTATTTTAGATTTTGGTTTTACATAATCGGAGTCATCTTGTGCATAGTCTTCTGTAGACTTAATCCCTCCCACTCATTATGTAATGAACTTCGCTTCGCGTTACTTTATATTCTCTTGCATAAATTAATGGACACATAGTATTTATCATATTAATATCCTCATTTATCCATACATCAAGTTGGACCTTAGGTTTGGGTCCTTAAATATTTAGTATTTAAAATATTAGTAAGATTGGTATTAAATATTTCTTATAAATATCTTATTAATATTAAGTATTAATATTGTATAGGCAGAATAATCGCCCCCAAAGATGTTAGTATCCTAATCCCCAGGACCTGTAGTTACTTGGCAAGTGGAATTAAGATTGCGAATTAACTGATTTTAAGATAGAAAAATTATCCTGGATTATCTATTAGGCCTGATGTAATCACGATGGGCCTTCCTAATTGGAAGAGGAAGATAGATGAGAAGCAAAGACAGATCTGTGATGATGGGGACCAGCAGGTGGCATAGTGGTTAAGGCCTTGGGTTCCCTCGTGGTTGACCACAATTCTAGGCCCAGGCCCATTGAAGCCAGGTGTGTGTGCATGTGTGCATGTGTGCCAGCCCAAATCACAGCGTGGCCATCTCTCCAGACGCTCTCAGTCTCTGGTAAGTACATGCACCCTATAGCAAAAATCTCTCAAAAAAAAGATGTGATGATGAAAGAAACATCCAAGAAATGCTGTTTTTCATTTTGCTTTGTTAGTAAATTTATTTTTAACTTTATTATTTTAATAAGACATTCTGGGACCAGCAGGTGGCATGGTGGTTAAGGCGCTGGACTCCTACATGGATGACGTGGTACAAGTTCCCAGATTCTGGCGGGTTGGTTTCTTTCTTTCCCCCTCTCCCTCTGTCTCTGGTCAAATTAAAATAAATAAATAAACTTAAATAAAATAATTCTTTTTAAAAAGAATTATTTTATTTAAGTTTATTTATTTATTTTAATTTGACCAGAGAGGCACAGAGTGAGAGAGAAAGCAAGCCACCAGGTTCAGGACTTGAACCGCAGTTGGCCATGTGGGAGTCCAGTGCCCTTAACCACCATGACACTTGCCAGCCCCAAATAAATAATTATTAAAAAAAACAAAGAAATTTCATGTTGCTATAGAAAGGAAAAAGAGGACCATGAGTCAAGAAATATGGGCAGCCATTAGAAAAGACATGGAAGTGGTTTCTCCACTAGAGCTCTAATATCTCAATTTTAGCCCCCAAAACCTGGCAGACTTCTGAAACACTATGATACTATAAATTTGTGTTGTTTTAAGTCATTATGTTTATGGCAATCTGTAAACAACAATAGAAAACTAATAATGAAGATCCAATGAAGATCCCAGCACCCAACTCTGTCAATTTTTTAAAAAGTTTTAAAATTATTTGTATAGGACAGATAATAGGGAGAGAGGCACCCAACAGGGTGCTCATGCTCAGGGAGGTCCCCAAAGGTGAACTCAGACCTGTCCTGTGTGAGTCCAATTGAGTTTCTGCTGTACCCCACTGTCAGATCATACTCCCTCTCAGTTTTTCACTATGAAACACGTTAATAAACATTCTTGTAGACAAATGTGTACATTTTTTATTACTTCCTTAGGATAAATTCCTAGAGGAGGAATTGCTGAGTCAAAAGTTTTGCACATTTTGAGGTTTATAATATGAACTGCCAGTTTGTTTCTAGAGAAGTCAAACCGATTTACATTCCAGACATAAGTGTATGTAAGTACCTTTTTGCACCCTTGATAACACTGGTTTGTTTTTATGTTTTTTTTTTTTTGGTCATATTTCACTGTAATAGTCTACTCAGCGAGAAATAAGAGGACATCCAGACATAGCCAAATTTATTAGAGTTTATTGATTAAGCCGGTGGCATGTGGGGGAGAGGGGCTCATGTCTCTCAAAACCCCATGCCCCATAGTGAAAGATGAGGGATGTTTATAAAGGCAAAAAAATGTGCAATCCTGCTTGGGATGACATAATTCAGAAGGGTAAGGTGCAGTGGGTTTGAGTGGGGGAAAAGGGTAGGGGTAGGGTTTTACCCATAAAAGTAAAGCAAGCAAAAGGGCATCACAGAAGCAGACAAAGGCAAGTTTACCATCCCTGAGGGTATGTCCTATCTCTACCTAAATAAGATGGAATCTTAATGGTGTCTGTGGCTCAGAGCAAGGTCTGGAGACTGGACCTTAAGGCAACTAGAAGAAGTGGGGTTTAAAGACAATAGGAGTGTTAATTTACTCTGTTCTTAGGCACAAAGGAAAAGGCAAATTTCCAGTCATAGTAGTCAATTTATAAGATGGGATTGCCCCTGCTTCATCCCTACTTCACATTTTTCACTATTTCACACTGAAGATTTTCCATATGCTTCTTGTCCATTAGCACTTTTCTACTGGGATGGTTGTATATTTCTTCTTTATCCTTCTATATTAAGGATATTAACCGTTACTCTCATATATGTTGTGACTATTTTCCCAATTTTTAAATTTACGTTTTAATTCATTTAATTTTACAGAAGTTTTTAATAGTATGCATTCACACACACATACTTATGCATATTTCAAATCTGTTGGTTTTTCTTTTTGGCTCCAGTGCTTAAACAGGGCTCGATCACCTCAGAATCAACTAAATATGTGTCCATGTTTTCTTCTGATTCTTTGGCTATAATATTTATTCTTCAACTTTTACCTTTTACTTAACCTGAAATTTATTTTGGCACTTTACATGTAGTCGGTTTCAGAATAATTTCTAATGATCCAGCCTCGTTATTGCTTTAGTTATTTAACCAATGCCCAGCAGTGTCAAATCCTTCAGCTTCAAAAGCACTCAGAGGTAGTGTGAGAAATAAAACTGTCAAGGTCAAGAAGACCTGTACACTATTAGTAAATCTGCCTCCTCCTAAGCTCAGCCCCTCCTATGCCATCCCAGGTGTCTGGAGTGATGGCAGATAGGAGTATGCAGGCCAAGGTGGGCCCTCAGAGTCCCTCTGCCTTGGCAGCTTGCAGCAGGGGCTTCCACCTGGCTTCCCAAAGAACTGTGAAATACCACTCCCAGTTCTGTTTCTTGCCCTGAGAACATTCCAGTTGTTCCCTGCGGCCAGGCCTGGCACCTGGCTCTTTTCACCTCAGAAGTCATGTAGCCATCTCTACTCCCTTCACCCTTTGCCAATTTCAGACACTGGGAAAACTCACAGGTGTTTAGACAGGTTAAACCAGGCACCCAACTGGTGGTAAATCTCACGCTCCTAAGAGCTGATCTAAATAAATGAGATCCCCATCTTTTCCCTAAACTAGGCCCTTTTCCCAGAAAGATGGCCAGAGATGTAGTTTAGTTTCACTTTTATGCAATTCAGAGTGTGCGAGAAGTGCCGTAAAAATATCTTTTCACACTCGTAACCTTCCAAGTACTTCTCTGAGAAGCTGGGAGAAATCTGTGTCATCAGCAAATGATACCAAGGCTGCATTCTTTTTCTCCACCTTCTATTGTATGCTTGTTGGCAGGTTTCGAAGCACTTGTGGCTTGTTCTCAGCACACTCCTGGGCTCAGCAGCAACTTCTCCATTGGGGTTGGGTCACAGCCATAGTCTGAGAGCCAACTGCAGGGGTTGCAATCCTCCTGTCATTCCTGAGAATGCCTGACTCTCAGATGCAAACTCTGCTGTCATTTCCTGTATTTTCCACACCAAGTTAATGTCTGACTGAGGCTGAGCCCTGTGCTGGGCTGGCAGAACATCTCACCTCATTGCTGGGGACTGTGCTGACTTTGATGAGCTGACTTTGATGGGCTGCACCCCCGGGATTCCCTTGCCCTCTGGCCTCTAGTTGGGTTAGGATGGATGCTGAGAGGCATCAGTAGGAGGTCAGAGGACTGGAGAAGAGCAGACTGGGCTGTTTGCTCTCCTGGGTCCATCCTTGATGAGCCATTTTCTTCCAAGTGGCTTTTTCTCGGAAGGCAATAAATAGTTTGCTCAGGTGTCTGCTTCCTGCAGTTCTCACGAGCTTTCTGTCACCACTTCCTCCTCTGTTGGCCCTTCCAGCACAGGGGATGGCGCTTCACAGTCCTGCCCTATTCTTGCAAATAGATCATGGAACTATCATTAGACACCTCTGGGGAATGGGCCACCCTTCCTCTGCCTGGAGGGCTTTGCAGGTGGGGTCCATCTGCTCCTGTCTTCCGTCCAGGCAGGTTCCCTCTTGTGGGACCCTTCAGGTTTGACAGGTTGTGGCTCTTTCTGATCTATGCTTGAAATGGATATGGTAATAAGGGAAGTGGTCCATAGCCCTGGTCATGCAAATCCTTGCCACTTGGTAAGCTAGCAGCATTGCTATCACCTAGGAGCCTTCTGGAAATAGACACTCTTGGGCTTCTCTCTGGCTCTACTGAGTCAGAATCTGCTTTTTAAACAAGATCGCCAGGTGATGCATACCTTCAGCCTGAGAAGCACTGGCTGATATATACCAGGCTGCATTCTCTCTGGAATCTTCTGACCCGAGCTGTCCTCTGCCAGTTATAACTTTACTAGGGCCTCCTTGATGCATGCTTTCATCCTTCCTCTCTCACCTAGCTGTGAGGAAAAGGCCAAAGACCCTGAATTCTGGCTAAGCTTCATTTAACTTGTTTCTTTTCTTTTTAAATTAGAAAACTTTTTTAAAATTTTTTATTGCTAGAGAATTGGTATACTCATCTAAGAGAGCCATGGAAGCAGAGAGAGAAGGAGAAAGCACCCTTCAGCGGGGCCTGGTTACACCACCATCCCTTCTCCACCATTTCTCCATCCTGTTGAAATTTGGATCACGTATACACATGCATTAGGTGTGTTTTTCAAGCTACTGGGGCTGGGATTCAAGCCATAGTTAGCCATGTGGGATCTGACTCCCTTAGCCACTGGGCCACAGGCTGGCCTGAATTGTTTCTAACATTGAGGAATTGAAGTCATTGTGGGGTTAAAGAGACACAATGGTGAGCTTGGGCCTGCTGCTTTCCTTGGACAGTGTGTACAGCCAAACTAAATGAAAAGCATTCTGCTTTTCCATTAGATAAAAGCTGATTAAAAGACTAATAATGGGTGGGACCAGTGGATGGTGTAATGGTTACATCGCTAGACTTCTACATAGTCCACCGTGACTTGGGTCCTGGATCCAGGGGCTTCAAATGCATGCCAAGAACCTGTGCATACATACCCAAAATCCCGAGAGGAGAATGATAAGGGACTGAGGTGTGGCTGTCCTCCATGGTGGGGACCCGGGGGGGATTTATAAGGGACTGAGGTGTGGCCGTCCTCCATGGTGGGGACCCGGGGGGGATTTCTTGCCTTCTGTCTTTCTATCTCTCTCTGGCAAGCACATGGCACCCTATAGCAAAAATCTCTTTCAAAAAAAGAAGAACTAATGGGTTAAAGGGCTCAAAGTATTAAGAATGGTGCTCTATTTATTCACATTGAGAAACTTATTCAACTATTTGTGGAATGTCTGCAGTAGACAATGTAAATCCTGTTTCCCAAGAGCTCAAATGTTGTTTTTCTCATTTTAAAATGAAGATATTTATACCTAGTTCATAAGATTATCTGAAGATAAAACGAATAGTACATAGAATACTGCAAGTGCCCAATATATGCCACCTGTAATTCCTAGTACTTTTGACAATAAAGAAATCAGTTGGTTCTGGGAATCTCAGGCTGAGAGGAATTTGTCTTGCAGTGACTTGTAAAATGCAATGTCTTTCCAGTATTTCTGTTTAAGGAAGGTTATGAATATGTCTTTCCTGCTGAAAACATTTGCAGTCTTTCACCTTTGAATCAAAAGCTGAGAGATTATTCTTGTAAAAATCCAATAGGTGGCACAGGAGCCCCTCACACTGGCCACAGAGAGCTTGAGCTTCCTGCTTCCTGGAGGCCTTCTGCTTGGAGCTGGCTTCCAAGTCTGTCACGTGGTCACTGCACAAATAGCTGTGTATGATAGGCTCCATAAATACTCAGACCATGGTTAAGATGGGTTTTCCTAAGGAAAAACGTGTAACCTAGAAGACAGTCAAGGGCCAGCCAGGTGGCATGGTGGTTAAGGTGTCTGGATCCCACATACATGACTCCGTAGTTTGAGTCCCAGATCTGGCAGCTTGAAAAACACTCTGGGTATGTGTCATGTGTGCTTAATTCCCAAAATCCTGAGAGGGGAATAGAGGAGAAGGGATTATGGCATGGCCATCCTCCCTTGGTGGTGGTGGTGGGGGGGGGCATGTTCTCACTTTCTGTTTTGGTCTCTTTCTCTCTCTTTCTCTCTTCCTCTCTTTCTCTCTCTCTCTTTCTCCAATAAGCACAAGCACCCTATAGCAAATTTTTAAAATTTAAAAATAAGAAAGAAGACTGTTGAGAGTGAGTTTGGTCTTCCCCAACTATTTCACCCTAAATATTCTTCTCATCCGAAACTAAGTAAGTAAATTAAATGACTTAAATTCCAATTGCCTTTCCAAAAAGGTTAAATACCATTGACTCTAAATATACACATTTTTATGCACACATAGTTCGAAAACCTAGTAAAAGGCTTGTTCTCGTTAGTAATAGGGCCAGCTCTGTAGTCACTGTGTAGCATAGACTCTTGAGCACTGGCACACTGGTAAATGAGCTGGGGGATGGAGGGAGAGGGCAGGGGGGCTGATCTGTAGAGTTTGCTAATTTCTGTAGTGTCAATATTCTCACCGTGGCCAATTTTAAGCTAC
The DNA here is from genome assembly GCF_000334495.1 of Tupaia belangeri chinensis. Taxonomy (NCBI): domain Eukaryota; kingdom Metazoa; phylum Chordata; class Mammalia; order Scandentia; family Tupaiidae; genus Tupaia; species Tupaia belangeri. The sequence goes on along the minus strand of NW_006159521.1, from coordinate 2,515,695 downwards.
GATGAAATCACTTCACAGAGTCTGGAAGAAATAAGCACGATCTTTATCACTAGAACTGCTAATAAAATATCCATATTGTTGGGGGCCAGCGGATAGCATGGTAGTTAAGGTGCTAGACTATCACATGGCAAACTGTAGTTTGAGTCCTGGACCTGGCATCTTGTTTTCTCACTTTCCCTCTCTCTAGTCAAATTTTAAAAATAATAATAATGAATTGAATTAAATAATTCTTTTTAATTATCCATATTGACATGTTTGGTCTTCTTTTTCTCTGTTCTCTGTTAAAGAAACAGGGGATAGGAATAAAATTGGGAGAAGGAATGGACAACTAATCTTTTTTTCTTAGTTTTTCTCTTTTTTTGGTTTTAAATTAATTATTTATTTATTTAATTCCATTTGCTATTATTATTATTTAATTTGACCACACAGAGACAGAGAGAAAGAGAGAAAGGGAAAGCAAGAGAGCAAGCCACCAGATCTGGGGCTTAAACTGCGGTCAGCCATGTGGGAATCCAGTGCCTTTAACCACCACGTCACCTGCTGGCCCCTCTTCTTAATTTTTCTATAGGATGCATGTGTTAGCCAGAGGGAGACAGAGAATGGGGAAGTGAGAAATCACACCACACACCCCCCAAAGGGGATGGACACATCACAATCCCTTTTTCTCTATTCTTGGGATTTTGAGCACTCACACACCGTTTGGCATGTTTTTCAAGTCGCTGGGCCCAGGACTCAAACCGCAAAGTCAGCCACATGGGATCCTGCCACCTTAAACACTGTGCTATCTACTGGCCCCAGACAACCAATCAAATCTCTAAATTGGCCTTGAATAAATAAGAAGTGACCTACTTGATAATTTTACCTGCCTGAGTACACTTTGTACTAAGTAAGTGCTCTATAAGAGATTGATTTCTGACTCAATAATAAAATAATATAGGCATATAGTAAACATAAAATTGCAGATTTAAAAGGACAATCCACTCCAATTTTAGACAGCTCTAATTGTTCTTGTATTGTGGCAGAATCTGTTTGTTTCACTTAACTGGACCTGTTGAGGTTCTGGCCTTGGGGAGAGAACATGTTGAAGAAATATGTATCATTCACTTTTCAGATAGCAGCCCCAGAGCTCACTGAAGATGGCGTTCCATCTCCTCTTCGGCTTTATTTCTCCAGGATGAGTTTCAATGGCTCCTGAATCTGTGATTGCAGTTCCTCATCAATGTTTTCACATTTCTCTGAACATGCTCCTGTGCGTAGTGTAACCTTCTTAAAATGGGCCCAGCGACTGAATACATTGCCAGCTCAGATAACAGGAAACTGTTACTTGTCATGTTCTGATCATCATCTGTGCAATGAACACAGCCCAATGTCACATAAGCTTTTTGGCAATGCAACAGGACCAAACTACCAATTTGCATAAGTTTAGTGCTGACTAAAATCTAAGTCTTTTTAAAAAATGATTATTTATTTATTGTTATTATTTATTTTTTAATTTTGCCAGAGAGACATAGAAAGGAAAAATGAAAAAGCAGGTCCAGGACTCAAACTGTGGTCAGCCATGTGTGAGTCCAGTGCCTTAACCACCATGCCCCTGCTGGCCCCAATCCTAAATCTTTTTTAACTCTCATTAAACTTTATGCTCTTCATGCTCTAAGTGTGTTTAAGGAATGTGAGTGGTGGCTAGCAGATGGCATAGCGGTTATATTGCTGGACTCCCACATGGTTGACTGTGGTTCGAGTCCCTGACAGGGTGGCTTGAAACTCACACCAGGCACATATGCATGTGTGCCCAAGATCCTGGGAGGAGAACGGAAGAGAAGGAATGGTGGCATGGCCATCCCCCTTGGGGGTGATTTCTCGCTTTCCCTCTCATTGTCTCTATCTCTTTCTCTCTCTCCCTGGTGAACACACACACCCTAAAGCAAAAGCCTCTTTAAAAAAAAGAAAAGAAAAAGGAAAGGAAAAGAAATGCAAGTGTACAGGACTGGTAGGTGACGTGGATGCTAAGGTGGCTGGATCTCACGTGATCAATTGCATGGTTCAAGTTCCGGACTCAGCAGCTTGAAAGTCATGCTGAGTGCATGTACACACGTGTATGCCCAAATTCCTGAAGGAGAATGGAGGAGATGGGATTGCAGTGGGGCCATTCCCCACAGGGGTTGATTTCTCCTTTTCCCTTTCTTTTTCTGTCTCTGTAACTCTCTGGCAAGCAAGTGTACCCTATAACCAAAAAAAAGGGAAGAAAGAAATTTTAGTGAGTATACTAAAAAACTATTGAATTATATACTTTAAATGGTCAATGGTATGGTATGTAAATTATGTCTCAATAAAGCTATTTTTAAAACTCCAAGTACAGGAAACCAAGATAGGTATATTTTACTAAATACCTATTACATTTTTCCAGGAACCTGATCTCATATAATCCTATCAATAATCCTTTTGCGGGAACTAGCAGTTAGTGTAATGGCTATGTCGCTGGACTCCCACGTAGTCGACCATGGTTCGCATCCTGGACCTGGTGGCTTAAAACTCACACCGGGCGCGTGTGCGTGCATGCCCAAGATCCCGAGAGGAGAATGGAGGAGAAGGGATTGTGGCGTGACCATCCCCCCTGGGGGGTGATTTCTTGCTTTCTGTCTCTATGTCTCTGTCTGTCTGGCGAGCACACGCACCCTATAGCGAAAAACCTCTCCAAAAAAAAAAGTAATAGTAATCCTTTTGGAAAAAAATTAAAAAAATAAAAACAACAATAATCCTTTTGGGTTGTAGAGAAATTAAGAAACTGGTGGAAGTAGAAGAGTGAGGACTTGAACCCTGTCTGCTCAGATGCCCACACTCATGTCACTCTCATCCAACCATACCAGACTGCCTCTTGTCATCCTGCTGCATGCTAGGCTTTGTGATCAGTGCCCACGTGAAGTGAGTGTCAGGAGGTCAGCCAGGCTGGCCAATCTGCGGGCCCATGTGGAACCTCAGAATAGTAACAAATGACATGGTGGCTTAGAGAGCAGCAGGTGGCAAAGGGCAGGTATCCATAAGTAAGCAAATGTGGTTATGGGTAGTAGAAAAGTGGAGGTTATTCCACTTTCAGAGTGGTAGGGAGATGTTTGGAAGAATGGTGTGGTTGGCTCAGACCGGCAATGTGGCTCAGGCAGGACAGGGTACCCGAGGGAACTGATGTAAGCAAATTAGCATTCTGATTTGGAAGGGACCAGGGACCTGGCTGGGTTGCAATTCTCCAAGCCTCAGCCCCTGGAGAATTAAGGACTCAGGCCACAAAACAGGGAATCGGAACTGGGACTCAATCCCATGATGAAGGCAGAAGCCCAGAAGCTAGAACCAGGGCACTGGATCAGATCAGAACAAGTGCGCCAGCCCTGTGTGCTAGGGGTTAAGGGAGCTAGATTCCCCATGGCCAAAGTCCTGACAGGAGGGAGAAATGGACAAGGGGATTGCAGTGTGACCACGCCCCCTCGGGAGGTACTTTCTCCCATGCACTCTCTGTCTCACTGGTGCTCTGTGGTGAGTGTACACGCCTTCTGGCAATTAAAAACCAAGAAGAGCAGAACAAATCACATGGTAACCTAACTGTGTCACCCGAACTACAGAAACAGGGCTCCTTAAAGCTGCCAACGAGATATGGGGTTTCCCCTGAATCTAGGGCAGTGCCATGCCCCAGATCACATGCCCCAGCAACTGGCCTGACTGATGTTAGAGGACCAGGCGAGACCAGTCCTGTCCTGTCCTGTGTCACTCTGTATCTGTAGCATACATGCCCAGTGACAATGCAGGTACAAATACCCCTGTAGAGAAAGGGTTAGACAAAATTCTGGGTGTGCCACTATAATGCCACTCACTTCACTACACAAGAAAATATATCAGGAAGTGACTAAGAACATTATTTCAGGGACAGCCATGAATCTGATGCATCTGATTTTTAAAAAATCTTTTATGTGAGAGAGCACATGTACATACACATGAAGCCACCCTCCACAGAGTCCAGTCACCCACATCCCCACCTCCAGTCCTCCAGCCTGCTGGATCTTTCGTGCTCTCGTGTGTTCCTAACATGGTTGACCAGGCCAGGGGTTTGAAGAACAGGCGGCACGTGGGATCCGGCCTCTCGAGCAGCACATTACCACTGCACTATGGAGCTGACCCTGCACTTGATTTTATTGTCAGCAAAAACTGCCTGTGTGCACGTCTGGTTTTGACGGAGCAGCGTGATGGAACTACCTGAGTGGGCATTGACAGGCAGCTCATTTCTGTGCAACCAGAATCTCTGACTCAGTCTCTCTCTTTCTCTCTGTCTCTCTTCCTCTGTCAGCCCCCCCGAACTCAGCCAGGACTCCTTGGGTTTCAAGTAACAGAGAATCTCAAACTTGCCTAAGCTAAAATAGAGAGTGTAGTGGACCTGGGCCAGGGCAGGAAGGGCAGCCAGGCCCCCTGGAGTGGGAACAAAGCCCGGAGAGGCCACTGGGAGTGGAGACAGCTATGCTGTGGCCACCTCCCTTTTTCTCTCCAGTGACCCGGTTTCTCCTGGACACTGTTTCAGTCTTCTCTGTCCATAGCCCAGTTTCCTCTGCCTCACAGGGTACATGGGGAAAATGGCCACGCCAGCTTCTTGTTACATGCTGTCCTAGTTCCAGGGCTGATAGTGACTGACCAGAGGCCCGTGTCCCAATTCCACATGCTCCGGAGGGAGAATACGGCTGCCTCAGCTTGGGCGAGGTGTCTACCCCAGTCATCCGTGGTGAGAGCAGCAGGGGCACTTGGTGACAGTGACTCCTGAGGCCCCAGCCCTGGGGGTGGGAACTGGGAGGCTGTTAGGAAAAGATGCACAGACCGAACAGAAACCCCACAAGGTGCCGCCTCTCAGTCACCTGCTGTCGCCGTTGCCCTCAGCAAGGCAGCTGGCAGCTCTAAATCGTCCCCTTCCCCTTCCTCACTGTCGCTCTGCCTTCTCTCTGTGCACTGCACATTAATGGACACAGTTTGTCAACTAGAAACATTTGCCCCATAAACTTCAGCAAATGAGTAACGAATGTCTACAACAAACACACTTTTTCATGCAGAATAATAAAATCTGAGGACCACGCACTCATGGGAGAAACCATTTAAACCGAGTACATATCAATTACATGGGGACTGAGTCCGTTACAAGGATCTTCATGTGCCTGACGAGACATCTTGCAACCAACAAAATTATTACACATAACGCCCAGTAATTCGTGTGTCGAGTGCCTTTTTAAACACTATCACATTATGTCTAAATGAGAACTCTTATTCATACTACTTAAACGGTTAAAGAGTAAAATCTGAAATTTGATGTGAAAAGCAGAAAAATCTGGAGATTCTGACCTAAGTGAGTTCCTGCTTCAGATTTTTTTTTCTGCTTCAGATTTATAAGGTGGCATGAAGGGAATGGTGGGAGGAGTTGTTAAATCCAAGGATATTATTCTCTTAGGCTCTGAGAACTAAGACTCCTTCCCCTATAATCTCATCTGTCCTCATGTTCATGCTGATGATGTTAACTGAGCACTTGTTTTGTGCCAAATACCTTCCTGAACATTTTACGCAGACGATCTCATTCAGTCTTTACAACAAAGCTGTGAGGTCGGTAGTGTCATTATCCCTGACTAACAAAGAGGAAACTAAAGGACAGGGATAGTTTTGTACCCTCCCAAGATCCCGTGAACGGTAACTTGCAGAGTCAAGTCATCAACCCGAGTCTGGCTGAAGCTGAAGACTTCTGATTACAAGAATATGATATCCTTAAATCATGCTATGAGAACTTTGTTTTAATTTGAAAATGAAGCTCCCAAATGAAGATTAGGCCTTCCTATCATTCTTATCACTCATTAAGCCTTTTCCCTTAAAATGCATTTGAACGAGAATTTTTCCATTTCTGTAAGGGAGGTGTGAAGAGCAATGTGAAAATGATTAAAACCCTCCTCTCAAGGTTTTCAAGGAGCTCAAGGTCACCTAGTATAAAGGAACAGGTCATGCAAGAATAATTATAATACAAGGCTGAATATGCTCTGCCACCCTTAGAAACACGGGAGATTAAAGGAAGAGGAGTCGTGTCTGCTAAGCACATAAAGGTTATGATTTGCTGCGTGTGAATGTTGACAGGTGAATTATGAGAGCGGTACAGAAATTCCATTTTAGTCACAGTAACCAGCAATTCCCAAGGTAAATATCAGGGGAACTGTGATATGGGACGCCGATGAGTAAGGTACAAGACAAGAGTGACTCTAGAAAGGTCTGCTCCTTGTTCCATGTTCTCAGTAAACACTGTAAGGGTCAGGTAATGGTTTGTCCCCAAAAGTTTATGTTTTGGAGTTTGGTCTTAGTGGTGACCGGATGTTTCCCACTTGTAAGGTGTTGAGTGAAAAGCTTTTTATGGTGTCCCGATTTATCACACCTATTTTGGGTATGATAAAGTAATTAGGCTAGGGGCGCGGTGATCGAATGCTGGCTCGTGTATGAAGAGAGGAAGGAGGCGAGCAGGGCCACCTGGATATAGACCATACTTGGCCGTGCTCAGTCTGCTTTCTGCATTTGGTGATGCCTTTGGACTTTCCAGTCACCAGAATCTTTTTTTTTTTAAGAATTATTTCATTTATCTTTGTTTATTTATTTTAATTTGACCAGAGAAGGACAAAGCAAGAGAGCGAGAATGAAAGAGAGAGGGAAAATGAGAAAGCAAGCCACAATGTCTGGGACTCGGACTGTGGTTGGCCATGTGGGAGTCCAACACTCTTCACCACCATGCCACCTGCTGGCCCCCAGAATCTTGAGTTTTATAAATAAACCTCTATTTTCTTTATAAATCACCTGGTCTTTGCCCCTGGGAAAAAATACTGCTACTGCAAGCTGTCAGTCAGCACACTAAGGCAGGGACAATGGGAAGAACTTCAGGCGAGATCTTCAGCAAGAGCTCTCTCCTCGTGTGATACTTTAGATCTCAAGGATCTCTCCAGAACAGTCCCAGGAATAAATGGATGCATCTTGTTCTTTGTACTCTGGTTGCAGAAGCCAGCCCATCTGCCACCAGCTGGACCCAACGGCTCTCAGTACTGCCTGCCATCCGGACATCTGAGACATGCACGGATTGCATGCTCTGCCCTCCTCTCCCATTACCAAGCCGGGCAGCCGGGCTTTCTGCTCAGGTAATGCAAGCCCAGCTGTGCCATTCCACACCTCTGAAGGCTGTATGTTCTGTGCTCAGGACTGAGAGACCTGCCCATGCCAGGGTAGGAAGCAGGAAGCACTCCAAACGGAGCTGACTCTGTAGGAAATAGTTCTAATACTCCTTTTCATTTTCATACGACTTTACATTACAAAGCCCATCACAGTCATCATTAATTAAACCTGCCACTCGTTGCCCTCTGAGGTGGGGCTGAATTAGTCGGTTCATTTTACAGCTGACAAAACAGATAGAAAGGCTTAGGGATTTGCTGAACTGAAGTGGTGTTCAATCAAGGAAGCCTGGCCCGAATCCCTTTCTAATTCATTCTTCTTTGCCTGGAAGAGGCCTTCAAAGTGCCCAGCTCTTAATTCCAAGCAGCTTAAGGAAGTCAACTGGGAAGAGGAGCTTGGCAGGACAACAGCAGCAATCGAGACCACAGCGTCAGTGTGCGGCTGGAACTATTTGAAAATAGCCCTGTCATATTTTTCTGGTTCTCAGTGGATATTACACACACACACACACACACACACACAGAGTTTCCTTTCAGATCAGGGAGCAGCAGCAGCACATTAGGATGTGGTCAGATGCGGTTTAGGAGCAATAATGCTACATTTGACCTAGTGGCAAGTAGCCCACCCACTATCCATGCTTCAATCTCCTGTTACCAGACTCTTAAAATTTTTAAATGAACTCAAAACCAAACCAATTCCAAGAGTAGGCCCAGTCCCACTTTGGTGGAGCTAGGTCAAGAGTGAAAATGAAGGCCCACATATCCTAAGTCTAAATATTTTAAAATGATAGCCCAAACTAACAAACTAGTTTCCACATTTATAATGAACCAGAACATTGGCTTGAATGTAGAATATTCCAACTTTTCTGCGCTCTACCCTAGAACATGGTGGTGCAGGGAGAGCGGTCCTGGGCTGACTGAGGCCCTTCCTTCCCACTCCAGCATAGCCCACAATGTGAAGGGCCCACGTACATGATGTGGGTCCCAGCCCACATGCCCAAGCTCTAATCTCTCCACCCACTGTTGCCACCACTGGGGCCTTGAGTTCCAAACCAATCATAGCTCTTTCTCAGAGACAGAGTGGGGAAGAGGCCCACAGGAGTCCTGGAAGCAGGGCCTTTGGCAGAGATTCTGGGTTCTGGGTGTCCAGAGTATGGCCTGCAAGGGTAAAGTAAGTCTGCTTGGCCTGTGGACTTCCTGCCCAGTGGGGAGTAGCAACCAGAGGAGGGCAAAGTGGGTCTCTCTAAATAGTGGGCACCAGGGGAGGGATTCTTCTTTCTAAGATCTAAGAGTAAATCATATCTGGCCAAATAATAAATAAGCCCAAAACGTGAGTTAATACTAGATTCTGGGCCTGAACCTACAGTCTAGTGGTTAAGGGAGCAAGATCCCACATGGCTAAAGCCAGCAGGTGGCATAGTGGTTAAGGCGCTGGACTCCCACAGGGTCAAGTCCCAAACCTGGAGAGTTGTAACTCACGCTGGGCACATGTGCATGTGTGCCCAAAGTCCTGAGAGGAGAATGGAGGAGGAGGGATTGTGATGTGGTCATCCCCCCAGGGAATGATTTCTCACTTTCCTTCTTTTCTGTCTTTCTCCGACTCTCTGTCTCTCCAACAAGCACACATGTTTTATAGCAAAAACCTTAAAAAAAATGTTTGTTGCTTTTAAAATGAAAGTTGAGGGGCCAACAGGTGGCATGGCGATTAAGGCACTGGACTCCCACATGGCCTACCACAGTTTGAGTCCCAGACCTGGCAGCTTGCTTTCTCACTTTCTCTCTCTCTCTGCCTCTTTCTGGTCAAATTAAAAAAAAAAAAATAATCATCATCATAGTAAATAAAATTAAATAATTTTTTAAATAAATAAATAAAATGGAGGTTAAAATGCAAAGCAAATCAATATGAGCTTTGGTCACACCATTAGCTTCAGATGTTGGCTTCTCCTGGGTTGTGGATAGGCAGGTCCTCCTCCTAGTTCCTTAGTCTTCTCTCCCACAGATCCAGTATCTGTTGAGGTAGAGCTACTCTCAGAGCTGGGGATAGTTCTTTTGCTCAGACTGACCCCCTTTCTGGTTGTCCCTTGATAGCTCGGCCTGTCTATTACCATGTTGTGGCCTGCACAAATATCCAATTTCCTAGAGCATCCCCAGAACCTCCCCAGCACCGTTCACTTCCTGTGTATTATGGTTTGGATAATGGCTTGTCTCCCAGGCTCATGTTTTTGAATTTGGGTGTCCCTCAGAAATTCATGGATTGGAACATTGTAAAGGTGTTAAGTGAAAACTTAATCCTTCACCATGTCCAGGGTGGAGTCTTTGAGTGTGATAATGTCATTCATTGGGGCAGACCCCTCTGGTGAGTTCTGGCAGGCATATAAGCAGAGGGAATAAGACCAGAAAGGAGAGGAGCTCATGGATATAAACCATGCCTTGCTCTGGTAGAAGCTCTGCCTTCTGCCATCTTGCTATGCTTCGGACTTTCCAGCCACCTGAATCATGAATCAAAATGTACTACTATTTCTTTAAAAATCATTCAGACTCGGGTATTTCTCTTAGGAATGCAGAAACAGACTAAGACACTGTGCCATTGTGACTTACTGTCCTTGCCCATCTAGTGAAGGTGAATTATGTGTCCACAGTGAGGGACTCCATGCTCATCAGCAAAACCTTGCTGGGATTATCCTATTCTGCCATACGTGGCTCTTGGGCAATACTGACTGCTGGTAAAATTTGATGTCATCAATACCAAGTGTTGGAACCTTCCATTTACCCAGGATATTTAGGGAACTGGGTGCTCTAATATATGGGGTAATCTGCTTAACTATAGGCTACCAGTTTGAGAGAAATAAAAACTAGTTCTGAAACAAGCATAAATGAGCACAATGGCCCATGACTAGCACACACTGGTCTTGTCTAGTGCTGTGATTATTAAATGTGTGTGCCACACCACTCCTGCATGACCTCTCTGGGGATGGTCTGTATCAGTTTTATCTAATTCCCCAGAAAGCAAGATGCTTTCTATATTCTGGATGCTAAAAATGTTTTTATTAAATGAATGAAAATAGAGAATACAAAGTATAATCTACCAGCCTAATGTAGCCTTCCTTTGGTGACTCAGGGAGCCCCCCGGGATCATGCATTTCTTCAGGGCAGCGAAGATGTGTGTTTTCTCTGGGGATGCTTAAGTACAGCCATGTGGTTGACAAGGGAATTCTGCAGTGACATAGAGGATGGGACTTGGTATCTGTCATCTCATTCCAATTCTAAGCCTATGTGTGTGCATTTAAAAGACAAATAGAGAGGGGCTGGCAGGTGGTGTGGTGGTTAGGGGCACTGGACTCCCACATGGCTAACCACAGTTTGAGTCCTAGAACTGGTGACTTGCTTTCTCACTCCCCCCATCCCTCCGTCCTTCTCTGGTCAAATTAAAATAAATAAATAAAGAAAGACAGTTAAATAAAATAATTCTTAAGGAAAAAAAAAAGTGGGACTAACAACGTAATGGCTATGTCGCTGGACTCCCATGTAGTCAACCACGGTTTGAGTCCCGGACCTGGTGGCTTAAACTCATGCCAGGTGCGTGTGTGCATGTGTGCCCAAGATCCCGAGAAGAGAATGGAGGAGAAGGGATTGTGGTGTGGTCATTCCCCCTGGGGGGTGATTTCTCACTTTCTGTCTCTTTGTCTCTCTCTGTCTTTCCAGCGAGCAAATGTGCTCTATAGCAAAAACCTCTCAAAACAAAAAAAGTCAAATAGAGAAGTGATCCCATTTAGTATTACCTAAAAGAAGCACCACATCACAGTGCGTTTGTTTACAAAGTCAGACAATTACAGATGAAGAAGTTAAATAGTTCTGTTTATAAGCCTCAAAACCAGGATTCATAGTCTTCGACCCTCATAGGATGCTATCTTCAAGATTTTTGAAAAGGTAAGATATCATTAGTGTATTATTACCATTATTTAATTTTTATTAGAGCCAAATCATTAGATTATAACTTATGAATTAATGCAAACATTTACCACCTTGTGACTAATCTATGCCAAGCCCTGTGTTAGTCATTAGGGATACAGTGTGAATATAACTCATGCCCTCCAGAAGTTTAAATAATTCATCTCTAAAAACATTTCTTGTGCAGATCATTATGCAGCACTTTAAATGTCAGTGTAGGAAATGAGCCTGGGTGTGATGGGCCCCTCTACCGTATGTGAACAGTACAGAAAAATACAAAGAAAAACCTAAATGTTAGTTCAGTGACTTGACATTAGTCTTTTCCTAAAAATGCAGCATACACAATGCTCATTTAAAAATCTGGTCTTTTGCACTTTCAGGATTCTGGATCAGTATGCTCTGCACATAAGGGGATTTTCACTTCAGTTCAGTATAATGTCTGCAGTCCCCCAGGACCTGAGGGTCAAGCGGCTGTCTGAGTCATCACAGCACCCACCCCCTGGACTGATCCTTGTGTGGGCGTGATGCTGACACAGGCAGACACAGGGAGCCCATCCCTGGACTCAGACCCAGGAGGCAGGAGGCACAGTTCCTGGGCTCAGAGTCCAGGAACTCAGCTCAGGAACTGGGCTCAGAGTCCAGGAACTCTGGTAATGGGTGCTCTCTGCCTTCCTGACGCCTTTCCATAAACATGCCCGTTCCCATCTTGACATTAGGACTTTACAATTTAGCCAAGGGTTTAGATTAAATCAGGTTTCCCAACATACATTCTGCAGAACACAGGGCCCATAACACCCTGCAGCAGTGTGGAGAAGGCCACATGGTGTCAGGGGAGTCGTGACGCACACCAGCCTATTACAGGCTCTGAGTATAACCACCATGGCAGCAGCAGTTCTCAAAAGTCTCAGACCATGGGACCAGCAGTTAGCGTAATGGCTATGTTGCTGGGCTCCCACATAGTCAACCGCAGTTCGAGTCCCGGACCCGGTGGCTTAAACTCACACTGGGTGAGTGTGCGTGCGTGCCCAAGATCCCAAGAGGAGAATGGAGGAGAAGGGATTGCGGCGTGGCCATCCCCCCTGGGGGGTGATTTCTTGCTTTCTGTCTCTGTCTCTCTCTGTCTGTCTCTGTCTGTCTGGCGAGCGCACGTGCCCTATAGCAAAAACCTCTCTCTCAAAAAAAAAGTCTCAGACCATGAAAGCCTTTATTCCGGTATCACCTACTACATCTGCTGATTCACCAAGTGTTCTGAGGGTCACTTTGAGAAACACCAGAATAAACAATCTCTAGAGTCATTGGTTTGACAGCATCTTAAAGCAAAAGGTTGTCTTAGAAGTCAGAGGTTCTTGTAATGTAATCACCCCCAATGAATGGACTTTTACTGTGAGGAGAGCTATGAAAAGCATCAGTAATTGAAATCTACAGATAATCCCTAAATTCCAGAGTTTTTACTTTCAGTTAAGCATTATTGGTTGAAGTACCCAGATTAAGAAAATCTGCTTTGAAATAAATTTTTTAATGGTGTCTGTCCAGAGGCTGGTAGAAAATTATCCACAATTCAAGAAGCTAATGAGGGGCTGACAGGTGGCATGGGGGGTAAGGGCACTGGACTCCCACATGGACTCCCACTCAAACTGCGGTTTGAGTCCCAGACCTGGCGGCTTGCTTGCCCACTTTCCCTCTCTCTCTTGTTCTTGCTCTGTCCTTCTCTGGTCAAATTATAAATAAATAAATAAAGTTAAATAAAATAATTCTTTAAAAGTGTTTGTTTTTTTTTTTTTCTGAAGAAGCTAATGAGAAGAGAGCAAGGAGAAACAAAGTGTACTGAGTCCAAAGCCCAGGTAATTAGCTCCTACTGACAAAGAGTAATTATTATTATTTTATTTGGATACTGAGCTCAAGGAGATCCTTTTTTTTTTTTTTTTTAAGTATCAACTGTGAGTCATAGATTCCGTTGGCATCGGGAGCAGGAAAAGAGAACTGGCCCTTGTTATACTGACCTTAAAGCCCAGTATCCTAGATAGTGTCTCCTTTATACCAGCCTGAACACGTCTCACGTCACTTCACATGGTCTTGCCTCTTGTTAAAAGGAAAGAAATCATTTTAGGCTTCAACTTCTTTTCATGTCATTTTCTTGCAAAGAATTATTTAAGGGGCCAGTGAGTGACATGGTGGTTAAAGTGGCAGGATCCCACATGGCCGACTGTGTGGTTCAAGTCCTGGACTGAGTGACTTGAGAACATGCCAGGGGTGTGTGCAAGCATGACCTAAATCCAGAAAAGGAAGGGGAACTGGAAGAGAAGGGATTGCGACGTGGTCATCTCCCGTGGGGGGTGATTTCTTACTTTCCCTCTCTCTCCATTTGTCTCTCTCTGGCAAGTACACAGACCCTATAGCAAAATTAAAAAAAAAAAAAAAGAATTAAGTTGGTGGCTAAGTAAACAAGAATATTCTCCCAGCAATTAACTTGCTATCCCACAGTCCCAACTATCATATAGCCTAGCCCCAGAGTAATTAAAGAACCAAGCGATTTGCATTCTTTTTCTACAAAACTACACTTGAGTAGCAGATGGCATACACAACTGTTTTGCTCTGGAGACATATGGAAACCTCTTCGTTTCATAAAAGCCTCAATGAATATTAAGCCCCGAATGATGCCATTCATTGCAGAAATACGATGTCGTGGTTATCCCTCAAATGGGCCTAATTAAACCATCTAGCTACTTGAATTTCAGAAAGTAATAGGTGGGAGATTACTATGTGATTGGGCTTTCATTAGCAGTTTTTCTTAATCTGAATATTCTTCCTGGCTCAAAGGAATCACCTATTGAGCCCCATTTCTTCAGTATTCTATTAGGTTGTCATCACCATTTAGAACGGTAAATCTCAAATATGAGTCATCAAAGAGTTCAGCTTGATTTTTGTATTAACTCTTAAGTTCTTTCTGAACATTGAGAATGAGGAATTTTAAAAAGAGGGTGTTTTATCATAGGTTCTGGAACAATTCAACACGCTCCTGATTAACTCTGTTTGTAAGTCCTTGCTGCTGTTAAATTAGAAACACATTTTCAAAAGTCTGTGTTTAAGATTACTCAGGAATTGGGGACCAGCAGTTGGAGTAATGGCTATGTCACTGGACTCCCATGTAGTCGACCACGGTTCGAGTTCTGGACCCGGTGGCTTAAAACTCATGCCAGGCACATGTGCGTGCGTGCCCAAGATCCCAAAAGGAGAATGGAGGAGAAGGGATTGCGGCGTGTGTGTGTGATTTCTTGCTTTCTGTCTCTCTGTCTCTCTTTCTGACAAGCGCACACACCCTATAGCAAAAACTTCTGCCCCTCCCCCCAAAAAAAAGATTACTCAGGAACTGAGTGGAAATTGGAGGCAGGAATCTGAATTTGGCCCAGATACAAAGTAGAATTTAATTTTTATTTTCTTCTCTCTCTCTCTCTCTTTTTTTTGGAGAGGTTTTTGCCATAGGGTGCATGCACTCACTAGAAAGAGACAGAGAGACAGAGAGCGAGAAATCATCCTCCAGGGGATGGCCACGCCACAATCCCTTCTCCTTCATTCTCCTCTGGGAATCTTGGGCATGCACACACACATGCCCGGAGTGAATTTTAAGTCTCCTGGTCCAGGACTCAAACCACTGTTGACTACATGGGAGTCCAGCGACATAGCCATTACGCTAACTGCTGGTCCCCTTCATTTTTCTTTTAACCCAATTGGCAACCTAATACATCTTTGATAAACCAATAAATCTGTGTTGTCATCTCAGAAAGGACTGAAACTGCACCCCTTGGAAAGAGAGAAGTATCAATAATTGAGTCATAGGGGGAAAATGGATGCTATTTAGAACAAGGAACTAGGTGTGTTGGGCTTTTTCCCAGCAGTACACACTGCATGGACTCTACTGGACCCACAAGGCTTTGGACACTGCTGATAAATCCCCTTGATTCAACAGGGTAGTTGGGTGACCTAGGAGATTAATGTCTGTAAGACTAGAACTCCCAGATCTCAGGTCATCTGTCCTGAGAGCCTGGATTCAAGACCCTAAAGGATTTTACAAATAGAAAGGGATGATCTAATTTAGCCCCCCTACACCCCACACACACACCTTTTACACTTGAGGAAACTGAAGCACAGAAAACTCATGCTTGTTCAAGGCCACAGAGCTAGTTAGTGGCAAAGCTGGGAATAGAATTCAGGTCACCTGATGCTTACTTAGTCCAATACCTTTTCCATTATGAAGTTTGACACAAATATCCAGATGCATTTGACACCTAAAATGACAGTGTTTGTTTCCTGCTTCCCTGACCTTGTTTCCTTTGTCCTCTCTATTTCTTTTCTTTCCTTTTTAAAAAGAATTATTTATTTAATTTTATTTACTCACCAAACTCAAATCCAGGGCATTAATTTAAACTCTTTGAGGAAGAGGACTTGCTACATTCTGCTCATTTGCATCTGGAAGCCACCAACCCCAGGAGTTTCAGAAGACATTTTGCAGCCACACAGGGCTGGCCTGTTGAAGTACGGCTGCTTTGAGGAAGCATTGCGAAGGAACTGAGAGTGAGAATCAGGTCCCAGGTGTGTCATGGAGCTGCTGGATTGAATCTCATGTGTCACTAGACCTATATCTGATTCTTCTGGTTTGTGATGTAAGTTGCCTGGTGCTCTGTTATTTACTGCCATAAGCATCCCAAGACCTGTGTGACACTCATTGTAGGTATCAGAACATCTTGACTTTGCTATTGGGTGAGATGCCATGTTAAAGCCAGCCCCCAAAGACTCAAGTTGATAAGACATTCCACCCAAAGCTCATAGTACTTACTGTATGTATGCCTTACTTGACACCAAATCCCACAAAGCATCAATGCCTAGGTTAATGAAAGAAAGGAATTTTACTAATATTTCATTGTCAGAAATTGTATTATCAGAAAAAGGAATAATACAAGAGATGTTAGAAAGGATTCCTTCCAAACCACCCTTTGGTAGAGTGAAAGTTCTACTTTCCAGGCATGCTAAGCTACATTTCCCTTTGTATAGACTGGACCTCCTCCAGAAATACAACCACCCAAAACCATGGAACAACTTGGTTGTCTTCTTCTCTATTTTAGAAGATTATGTATTTACCGCTGGTCCACATGAAAAGAGTTCCACCTTCATGTGGACATTGGCCTTAGCTCTTGCCTATAATCTAGAGGCTCATGGCAAAAACAGCCCACCATTTAGTTATACTTATTATCCTAAGGCTCAAGGATGCACAATGTCCTCCTATTTCCTGTATGCAGCGATGACTTTAAGAACCTAAGTTTGTAAAGACTTCTTTTTTTAATAATTATTTTATTCAACTTTATTATTATTATTTTCCTGTTTGACCTGCCAGAGAGAGAGAGAGAGAGAGAAAGTGAGAAAGTGAGAAAGCAAACCTCCAGGTCTGGGACCCAAACCATGGTCAGCCATATGGGCGTGTCCAGCGCCTTAACCACTAAGCCACCTGCTAGTCCCCATGTAAAGACTTCTTAATCAAGCAAAGACTGTACTCTCTTGTACCCATTTTTTGTATTATAATTTCATTTTTCTTTAACTTTTGCATTCAGTGGTGAACGTAAAATATTTAACAATCATGGGACCAGCAGGTGGTATGGTGGTTAAGATGCTGGACACTCCCGCATGGCCAACCGAGGTTCGAGTCCTAGACCTGGCAGCTTGCTTTCTCTCTCTCTCTCTTTCTCTCTCTCTCTCTCTGTGTGTCTCTCTCTGGTCAAATTAAAATAAATGAATGATTAAATAAAGTTAAATAATTCTTTTCAAAAATATTAACAATCAGTTTGGCATGAGTGCAGATTGGAAGACTGACCAATCAGTATGGATGCTCAAGTAATCAAAATGGGCACCCAGCCAACAGAATGGATGCTTCACCAATCTAAATTATAAACCAACCAATCAGAATGGATATCTGATCCATCAGACTAGATACAGCGTGAGCTGGCCAAATATCTGCCTCACCTTTATGATTAAACTTCTCATTTGTGGACTGTCCCTTCCATTAGCTGGGAGCAAGCTGAGGTCAGGAACCATGGGATAGATCTCTTGGTATCCTCCAGGTGGCCTTGCTGAGCTAGTTTCGTAGTGTGAGCTTAATGAATATTTGTTTGAGCAGACATTGTTCACCCAGTGATTGCTCAGGATATTTCAGTGGGTGGAGAGAGTATAGTTTATCCCTCTCTGATGAGGATAATTATAGAATTATACTACTGGAAAATTACGAAATAAATAGCATGTTTTTGGATGACATACAGGCGATAAGAGAAATTGATGTTTTTGAGGGCTTATCATTCAATGTGATCTTGACAAGCTAGAAAAAGAATATATAATAACATTGATCTCTTAAACACAATAATGAATAGTGTACTTACAGAATGAGTAACATTTAAATATAAGGTAGAGTGTAAATAGGAAGGTATTGGTGAGGCCTGAAATACCTAGGTCTTATATAGCAAATAATAAATTAGAGGTGTCTCGGGTGTTTTTAAATAAGCTATACTGCTGGCAGGGCAGTCGGGTGTTCACTCATTTACCCAACAACTTAACTGAGTGCCTACTATGTGTCAAATTTCATTGTAAGCATGTCAGGGATGCAGTAAACAATGAGCAGTGTCTCTTTCCTCAAAGAGCTCAAGTTTTAAGGGAGAAGACAAAGAAGTACAGAAACTATTTGATAACAGCGAACTTATTTGACAGATGAGTCATCACTCACTGAAGATAATCACCATGAAGGACATCTTTGTAGCCCACCGGGTCAGCTGGGCTCCACAAATGGCAGAGGGCCAGATCCCAAGAGTGGCTCGGCAGAAGTGTCAACACTGACGGGTGCAGATTGGTGGCCAGAGACTGCTTTGCGCTTAGTTTTTCAGGACCACGTAAGCTCCTGGATTCTTGCAGGATACAATTAGGGAAGAAGAGTCTGATACAGGTTTTGCCAGCCCTTGATAAATGAGAGTGTTGGCCAAATTGAGTTTCGATTAGGCAGTTAAGGACACTAATGACATTTCCTGCACTCAAGTGTCACAGTACATTGAAACCAGTTTAAAAATTCTTAAATTAGAGCCAGCCCTGTACTGCAGCAGTTAAGTGCCATGCAGAGGAAGCCAGATCCCAAATGGGAGACCGTATGCGAGTCCTGGTCACAGTGGCCTTATATGCCAGGGTGTGTAAGCACAAGCACATTGTGTGTGTGCAAAGGAACCTGATGGGATGGAGAACTGGAGGAAAAAGGATTGCAGAGTGACCAGGCCCATTTGAGGGGTACTTTCCCTCTGTCTCTTACATGCACATGCGTGTGCCTCCTTACACAAAATAATTCTTAAATTACATTGCATAGAGAACACACAGACTCTCAAGAATATGTTCGTAGGGACCAGCAGTTGGCGTAATGGCTATGCCACTGAACTCCCATGTAGTTGACTGTGGTTTGAGTCCCAGACCCGGTGGCTTAAACTCATGCCAGGCATGTGTGTGTGTGCGTGCCCAAGATCCCAAAAGGAGAATGGAGGAGAAGGGATTGTGGCGTGGCCATCCCCCCGGTGAATGATTTCTCGCTTTCTGTCTCTGTCTCTCTCTGTCTTTCTGGTGAGCGCACACGCCCTATAGCAAAAATTCCTCTGTTTTTTTGGTGGGGCCCCCCCCCCTATAGCAAAAACCTCTCAAAAAAAAAAAAAAAAAAAAGAACATGTTGGTAGATTCTTGGAGGTTCTCTGATCCCCCAAGACAAACTACTGTGGGAGGTGACTAATGCCCTGGGAATTATGCAACATGACGGTCTTGCTTGTTACCATGAGGATAGCTAGCCCAGGGACAAAGTAAACACAGAGAAGGGCAGGAACAAGAGGATATAGGAAAATGGACTAAAGCGCCAATCAAAACCAACTTGAAGCTCACAGAGACCTCACACCAGACTGGTGGTTTTTCAGCACCCTCGTCCCACCTCATTAGAAAGTTTACAGGGAGGAACTTAGACTGATCCAGCGGGGTCATATGCCCACCTCTGACTGAAGGAGTGAGTACCATGATTCATAGCCACCAGTGGGGTGGAGCTGCTTCCCAAAAACAGGAAGAAAGAGTGCTGGCCTGACAAAATCCACAGAGGGTCAGCTCCTTAGACAACTACATTTCTGTAGTCAGGCTGTCATGTACAGTGTTAACCCTTAAAAAGTTTTCAATAAGCAGATTCGAAATCAAATTGAATATGCTGGTCTGCCTGGTGCTCTATAGAGAGGTACCATTTCCAGAGTGAGTTTGGGCAACTGGAGAAAAGTATTGATGTGGTTTCCTTGGAGGACCATAACATGGATTTTAGGAAGGAGTCCACTGATAGCATTTGGAGAAAGAAGGAAAAATGACAGCCAGTGACCAGTTACTCATGGAACCTCCCAGCTCTACAAATAAACTTGATGTCCTTGAGCAAAGTGACTTGATATAATAGTACTCTAAAGTACTATTACTGATGTGTTACCTCTACCAGAAAGTGATCTCTAAGTGACATACTGTTGTAGAAAACAAAAATTAAAAAAGCATAAAAGAAAAAAATGTTCTTCTTCTTGAAGTAGTGTCACTATATCAAAATGCTTGAATGATTCAACAATGATACACAAACTTACCAGCTAGAAAGTCCCATTATATAAACTTGCTACTAGAGAAAAACTGGGGAAGTGAAAATAAAATAATTATTTAAAAAAATTTCCATTAAAAAAAATTCCCCTAAGGAAACTTAGGGACTTTAAAATTCCTAATTCTGGCATAACTTTTGAATTTAAGTTCTTTACATCAGTGTGTTCTTATTTCATGCAGAAGAATGACAATAGTTGCATGCAGATAGCGAGACTGAAAATTTTAAAAATATAGGTACACATTTTTTAAAGATTCCACTAGTCTTTGAAGATTTGTTTTACTTTTGCAGAAATGAGGACAAAAGTATAGAATTGACCCATCCACATCCATTTGGACCCTGACTGCCCAAGAACTGGCTTGGTCAAGGAGGCTTCATCCTGTCCCAGGGGGCAGAATCCCTGGTCAGGACTGAGATGCAGACTTTATTAGAGCTCTGTTCCCATCAAGTGGGCCCTAGGAATCAGATGTCTGGTTGTTAGCAGCAGCAGCCGCCCTGTGGGTACTGTGTGATCAGTAAGAGTAAGTTAACGACAGTGCATTTCATGTTCTAGTCACATAGAATGTAATGGCCAATACTATGGACTACTAGGTCTTCTGCCACGATAAGACTAAGAATGCAGTGTAAGTGGCATTGCGTTGTACCTGAAGTCACAAGGCATTTCAGATGTGCGTTAGAAAAGCCTGTTGTCTTGTTCAACTATCTGACCTGTCTTCCCCTCTTAATGGTTGTGACCACTGATTCCCTTAGTAATTAACCTCTAACCTCCCAGAAGGTGTTTCCTGAGATCTAAGGTAGGTGTCTGGGCCAGTGGTTCCCAGATACTTTGGTCTCAGAACCCCCTCTTAAGGGGCCAGCAGGTGGTATGCTGGTTTCCTTTCTCACTTTCCCTTTCTCTGTTTCTCTCTGGTCAAATTTAAAAAGAATAATAACAAATAAAATGGAATAAATAAATAATTCTTTAAAAAAATTATAGAGGCTGCCAAAGAGTTTTTGTTCACGTGAGTTTTATCTGTTGGTATTTGACATATTAGAAATTAAAACTGAAGAGATGACAGACAGCCCTGAAAGTAGGAGCACCTGATTCCAGACCTCCTTAGCTATTACCTGAGCCAATTAACACCTCCCTGCCCCGCCCCCTTCAAGAGAGCTTAATCTAGTTGGGTTTCCCCACTAGCCAATGACAGAACAATACAGGATTTAACAGTACATCCATTAAACAATTGTCTTAGACAATAAATAATAGAGGATTAAATTGAGTATAACAGAATGCTGTTTCTCCCTTCATTTGTCACCAATTAAGTCATAGTCTACTGAGGGATGATAAATACAACCACATTCCAGTGTTGATAGGGTGGGAATTACTTTCACGTGGAGTATCTCATTTAACTTTCACCACAACCCTATGAAGTAGTTTGTTTTACAGATGAGAAAATCGAAGTGTACAGAGCCTGCGTGACTTGTCGCAGCAGTTAAGCAGCCCAGTCAAGACTAAATCCAGATGGTAATTTTAAATTCTCATGGTCATAGTTTCCGGTTCAGGTGAAACTTGGAATTTTAGAGGGCACAGACCTGTAGCACAAGCCTTCCAGGTTTTTTACCCATCTTCCTATGGGACAGGGGAGCAATCCGCGTAGCAGATTCTCTAAAACAATCATCGTACTTGGCTCTGGTCTGTGTGCAGTGAAGTGGGTACGAGGGGGGTTCAAGACAGCATGGTATCATTCATTTCCAGCTCTGGGACAGAGGGGCTGCAGGAAGGGACCTGAACGTGGTGCTGGGCAGGAACTGGAGAAGTCGGATAACACACTACAGATAATCCTCAGGCTACTCCACAGGAGCACCAAAGCAAGCAAGCTATCTCTGCTCCGGTCCCGGCGGAAGAGATGTTGGAACTGAGAGACGCAGCGGAATCCGATGGATTTGAAAGGCGCCCACACACAAAGAAACGAAGTTAAGTTCCGGCTACAAGACACGCAGAGTTTGGCACGGAACCTTCCTTCCAGCTCAGTGGGAAACGCCTAGTCTACCCGGTCACCCGATTCAGAGCGGAGCTTTAATCCTCTGAGCCGCCTAGACAGTCAGCGCCCGGCACGCCCGAAGCGCCCCGAAGGAACTACAAGTCCCATGAAGCACCAGGACGCGGGTGGTGTGGACGAAGCGCCCGCCGATTGGCTTTGCTGGGCGGGTTTTTTTGTCTCTCTGCCGCCTCCTCTCGCTCCACGGTCAGAGGGCCGGAGCGAGAAGATGGCGAAGACGTACGATTATCTGTTCAAGCTGCTGCTGATCGGCGACTCGGGAGTGGGCAAGACCTGCCTCCTGTTCCGCTTCTCCGAGGACGCCTTCAACACCACCTTCATCTCTACCATCGGTGAGGGAGGGGCCGAGGCCCGGGACGAGGGGTGAGAAATGGGGGGCGGGTACGAGGGGCCGGGAGAGGGCGGGAGGGTGCCCGGGAGCCCCGGAGTGGAGACCCCTGGAAA